>NW_015634013.1:11521-60311 GCF_001515625.1 Sinocyclocheilus rhinocerous | reverse complement strand
AAAATTTTCAATTTACTCAAACACATACCTATAAATAGTAAATACAGAGAAAATGATCATTTTGTAGTGGTCTCCATTTTTAATGCTACTATTTAAGTTTATTATCAAATAGTAACAAATATGCAAATACACATTAACAAAATATAAATAAATAGCAAATAGTCAAATTTGTAGTGGTCGCTATATTATTGATAAAATAAAAATGATAGATTACCTAAACATTAGAAATTATATTAATTAAAATGTATAAATGTTTCCCTAACTGAAATATGTCAAAGCACAAAAACTACAACTGAACTAAAAATTAAGCTGAACATACATAGTAACGTTAAAAATTACAAAAGCACATAAAATTACTAAAATTTTAACTAAAATTGATATAAAACGAATTCAAAATACTATTGAAAAGTGAAAACTATAACAGTATGCAGGGTTAATTCAGGTTAATTGGGCCATTTTCCCCAGTCGACTTAAAGGCAAAAAGTGTCCCAATTTACATGAATTCACCATAAATAATATAATACCATAAAATATCACTGATCCTACTGCGCACAGTAGGCCTACGTATGTAACGTTAGCCTGCCCTAAAGAAAAAGTAGCAAGTATGCTATTCTAACAGCGTATAAACAAACATACTAAGGCTAGAAATGCAAGGAGGGATCGTTGATTTATAAATACACTAGTGAGGAGACAAGAACTCTTATTTGTGACTCGCATCTTGGTCAGATTATCTTTCTCACGAGTGTATATCGATGTACAATGGCCTGTAGGAGATGCAATGTGCAGCAGATGTTGCTCTTACCAATTGCTACAGTTAGGGAAGGAACTTTACTTTACTCATTAAGAAACTACAGCTGCCTTAGAGACAGTTTGCCATTCGCAGAAGCTCTGCTTGCAAAACCATTCAGACTGTGTGTCAACCATAGGTGTCAACGAGCAAGAGAGAAAAAACGCAACGAGCTGCAACTGTCACAGGCAGCAACCTGACGGCGTTGCTTGGCAACCGAGCGGTCCGCTTGAAAGGCAACTGAATCTCAGTTGAAACGAGGCCCAAAATCTTCCCCTTAAATGAAGAAAGTCATCAGGAATGGGTCCTGTGTAAAGTGTTAACTGAAAGTTTAACCACATACTTACACAACTACGCCTGCTCAAGGTTATGTGTTGTTTATTTGGGAGTCTGTTAACACGCTCAGTTTCGGGAATTTTCTCTCCGTTTCACATAAACACACTCAAATAGCTCAAAGGGAATCGATGTTTTAAGCTCAAAGCCAACAAACTGACAAAAACTCCTTTGTAACTGCAGAAACAAACGATCTACCACAGCAAAGGATCGATATGCCTACATATGTCTTCGTGTCCTTTTTTTCCACTACCAATTTTCTTAAAGGGGTCATATGATGCGATTTCAATTTTTCCTTTCTCTTTGGAGTACGTGTTACAAGCTCTTTGTGCATAAGGGACATTCTACCAGAAACGTAGCCTACATTTCCACTTGTAAAAATCTTGGGTGAAAAAAATATCCTATTCTTAAATCTGAACGTTGAGTCACATGGAGGACATGTTAATCTATATGAAACACATATCGTGCCATCTCAGCATGTTTTTATGATTGAAATAAATACATTTTTATACGCATTTCACCCCTAAAATGTTGTAAAGTTGCAAAGACTAAAGTCTCAAATCCAAAGAGATATTCTTTATAAAAGTTAAGAGTTAACCACGCCTACGGCTCTTTCTAACATGCCCCCACATGTCTACGTCACAACACCGCCCAAATGTTCGACGCGTTTCAGAAAGGCGGGGCATAGAGGAGAAACAATAATGTACAGTATGTGGAAAATACTGTTTTTTGAACATTAAACCGCATAAATAATAATTTCATTTTCACCAAATACACAAAATAATGTTCTTTTTAGCAACATCATATGACCCCTTTAACCAAAAAAAAGTTGGTTAAACTGCAGCTTTAAGGAAAACATTATATATATATATTTTAAATATATATACTGTATATATATTTATTTTATATATATATAGCATATAAATGTAATTATCTTTAATAAAATACCTTATTTTTTATGTCTGCAAATGTTGTCAACCATGTTACTGACCAAATAACCCCATGGAAGTATGTTGGGTATATTGTTTTGCAAAATTTCATGATTTAAGTTCAAATACATATTCAAACACAGGTTAACCTGGTCTAGAATATCATGTGGTTGGCCAGACAAGGCCTGCCTTTGAAATTGTCAAAATGGTGAAATTGTCAACTGTTACTTGTCAACTAGTTACTATGTAGAGCCAATTGGTGGATAACAGATGTCATAATTGGACTGTGTGATCCACTGATGATAATGAATTTTTGAAATGCCATATGTTTTTTTTTATAATAAATGTAACCTTCTCTGTATCAGAGGAGATACATATGAACTAACAATGTGTGTAGTTAATGTTTTTTTACATTTTAAATAACTAGAATGCTGCTTCTCATATATTCATACAGTATATTTTATATCCACACAGTTTGGTGTTCTGCATAACATCTCTTAAAATTATTTAAGATTTATGGTTTTAAAAAAATGATTAAAAATGTAAATGCACGCGCAGTTATAAAATATGGCATGTCACTGTGTAATAACATTTCCTTCCTGTTTCAGAGCTTCAAACATGGTTGAGATAGCAATCGCAGTCCACGCTTTCCATCCAGGTGCCCCATATTGCACAGAAGTGAATGAAACTGCCAGTTCCCAGATGGATTGCGTTGCCCTGGACACTGCCAATCTGCTGGAAACACACTGCGACCTTGAGTCACAACGCTCGGGTTCCTGAGGTCAGAATTACAGTTTCTAAACAACAGAAAGACAAGAGCATCCCGGGACATTCATAATATCAGTAGGAAAAGGGATATGGGATCATGGGATAGGGCATGAAACCGATGCTATTTTGAACATAATAGACCAGGGGCATGATTTTTGATTGTAGAACAGATTGGACTAAATCAGTGGTTTTCAAACAGGGGGCCTCAGCAAACTTCAAGAGGGGCCCAAATAAGTCTTAGGCTTAAAGGGGTCATATGATGCTTTTTTAAAGATCATTATTTTGTGTATTTGGTGTAACAGAATATGTGTGCACATTTGCGGCGGGATTATGCAAATATTTCCACATAGTGGGGTAGATATGTGGGGGCGTGTTAGAATGAGCCGTTTTAGGGGGGCGTGGCAGAGTCTTTTGTTTGATAAAGAATATCTCTTTGGTTTTGAGACTTTAGTCTTTGCAACTTCAGGGATCTTATCTATGCACAATCAGCTTGTAACACTCCAAAGAGAAAGGAAAACTTGAAATCGCATCATATGACCCCTTTAAGTAAAGAAAGATGTACAACATTAAACCGACATGCTATTTCTGAGTTTATTTATTTTTATTAAAATCATCTTAGATAGGAGGGCCTTTGCATATCGTCTTGGAAAAAGATGGGCCTTGTAGTCAAAACGTGTGAGAAGCACTGGACTAAATATCACCTTGTGCAATAAATACATGATTTTCTGGAGTTAATGAAGCCCAGAATCAACTTCATACTGCTTTATTAACCAAAAGGAAGAGCAACTAACTAAACTAAACTTTCATTCACCAAATGCCTTTACAAAACTGGTAATTAAATAGTCAATAATAACAACAATATTGTCTAGGAAAAGAGACTACTCACTGTTCTTGGCTGGAAAACATTTGCTGTAATAAATCACCTGAAATAGATTAACATTAAAACAAAATTAGGCCTTAAAACTCAACTCAAACGCCAGCTGCATCAAATCAGTATTAATTCATATAATATTTAATGGAGAAACAATAAGAAATTCACCTCTAATATGTCCCAGACTTTGAGAAACATACCATGGGTGTATTCATATGGGTATATTGACCCCCTGAATAAAGATAAGTGTTTACCACACCTTCTCATAGCTGGTTTATATTCCTTTTATTTTTTCCCCCTCACACTATGTAATATTCATCAAATCAACATTTCGTTTTTCTACCTCTGAGCCGTGCTATGAAAATCAGGAACCGTTATCTCATTTTTAGTGTATGCTTGTAATAAATGGAATAAAGCAGCTTCAAAAATAGAGAACAGTGAAAGAGACACACTGAACATTTGAAATTAATCATTTTTAATACAAAATGAAAAATTGCAGTCTAATAATATACAGTTATGCTTGACTCATACTATACACCGGAATATAGTTGTATTAGTATACAAAGATTGTGATCTCTTTTAGGGCGCAGGTTGTAAAGAGGATTCGGTCACAGCTTTACTGATTATGCGGTGGTGGAGGAGGTGGAGGTGGGGGCTGGAACATAAAGCCCTGATTGGGCCCTGGGGGCCACAGGGCCATTCCCATTTGAAAGGGTGGCGGTCTGGGAAAGGGTGGCATCATTGGGCCCTGGAAGGGAAACATGTGTGGATCTGGAGGGGGGAACATGTAGTCAGGTGGGAAGGGGGGGCGAGCGTGATAGTTGCTATGAAAAGCGCCGCCACGATTGTGGTGCTGCCCACGGGGAACGTTGCGGTTCTGTCGAGGCTTCCGCCGGCCAGATTTATGAGGGGGCGGACCTTTATGGGCGTCCGATTCATCCTCTGGAAAGTGAAAACAGTGGTTAACAGAGCAGTTAGCGCATATAAACATTATTCGTGGTGCTCATCCAGGTTCAAATTCAACTCACGTCGGTAATAAAAAAAAATATAGATAAATTTGACTCACCTGAGTCAGAATCGTTTTGTGGCCGTCTCTTATGCTCTTTAAGCTTCTGTTTGGAGAGCCTCTCTTGCTCATCATCACTAAAATCAAGTGCCTACATACACACAGAATAAAAACCAATCAGTGGAGAGGTTAAACCATCACTTATTAACAGATAATACTGATGACACACTATTATGGCAGGATATTACCGGTGCTCTATTCCATAGAGTTTAAGCCTTTGTTGACCTGATTTCCTAAATAATTGTTATAAAATATATTAACATTTACCTCGGGGGGTGGTTCTTGGTCGTTTTTCCAGGATGCATCTGAGCCCTTGGTCCTTGTTTGAAAGGAATAATTTGTACATGTTTTTTCAGAACAGCATTAAAGATATCGTATTTCAGTAAAACCGAGGCACACCCAAGTTTTCTCAAATGATGAGGTACTCACTTTTGGAGTACCTGTGTAAAGATGTAATCTGTGAAATCTTTAATTTTGGGGGCGAAGTAAACTGTATCTCGAATTTTAAGATCTTTCTGGTCGATATCGTCATGGGAGTTGAACCTCAAAACATAGTAGGGCTGACAAACTGGACCGAACACTTCAAAGATCTAAGGAGAAACCAACAATATTTTAGTCCCACAAAACTACTGTTTATTGCACAATATGAAAAGTCTTTGACAAGAAGTTATAGTGTACTATACATCACCACCTTATAAGACAACAGATCATTTTATGGATTATTACAAAAAATAAAATTGGCCACAGAAGGATAATGGTTACTGACCTTGCCAATAGAGGTTCTGTTTTTGGTGAATAACACACTGTCTTCATTCAGTGGTGGTGTGTTCTTGTACGACTCCACAATCACTAAATAAAATGAATACATTTTGTATGAAATGTCCTCAAAATTCAGCCAAGACAAAGCTTACATGGTGCCTCTCAGTGAAGATGTAAAAATATGGAAAATTGAGTTGATAAATATTGTTTTTTAATGCTAAATTGTAGCTGATAAATATTTATTTATTTATAATTTTTAAAAAAAGGATCATGTGACAATGAAGACTGGAGTAATGATGCTGAGAATTCAACTTTGGATCACAGGAATATAAAACATATTAACATAAAACACAGTTGTTTGAGATAATAATATTTCACATTACTTTTTACAGTATTTTTAATCAAATAAATGCATCTTTAAAAAACAATAACCTCAAAATCTTGAACGGCAGGAAATGTATACTTTGAAGTTGGCAGATGCCTGTATACCTAATTGCTCCACAACGCTTGATATTGTCCCAATGGACTTCATCTCTGTATCTTCTGGAAGGCTGATGTGGAGGTTCTCCACTGCAGGAAGGTCCTACACAAGAGAAGATAACTTCAAAATCATTCTCTTTTATGTCTGATATTAAGATTGCTCTTAGTTTACAAGTGGACAGCTCAGGAAACCGAGACATTTTGCCAACAGAAACATCAATTTGGTTTATAGATTGCCGTTGGCCTCTCACCTCGATAAGCAGCTCATTCTGGGTTTTCAATGGTGCAGGCTTTTTCTCATTGCCCATGGCAACACCTTCATCGTCATCTTCCGCATTGTTCATGACTAAATTAAAAGGCTCAGAGGAGGAAGACGTTGAGGATGATGAAGAGGAGGACGAAGAGTCTGAGTCACTGAATCATATAAAAATAATAAGAATTAATCATTAAATAATCAATAATCATCATTAGTATTAACTTTTTTTATACATTATGTATATAATGATAACGATAAAATTATCATCAATGAGCTTTATATGATGCTGCTAGGGCAGAAGGAGGCTCTTAACTGAAGATATCAAAGCACAGATTTTAATGTCCTATTATTTTACCTGTCTGAACAGTTGTCATCTGAGCTGTTTCCTCTGTACTGCATGCTCAGCAGACCCAATGATCCAGTCCCAGAGTGTGGGCTAACCACAATTCCACTCTGGATCTCTTCAGGTCCAATCTGAATGCTGGAGATCTGATTTCCCGCCAGTCCAGACTGATTGCTGGTTAAAGGTTCTCCTGTTGGCCCAAGTTGACCACTGGAGCTCTGATCTCCAGTTTGATCAGACTGAATGCTGGTGCAGTGGTCTGCTGCCAGTCCAGATGAACCACCAGTGCCCTGATCTCCTGTTTGTTCAGACTGATCATTCATGAACGCTTCTGACGTTGGTTCAAGTTGACCACTTGAACTCTGACCTCCTGTCAGTCCAGACTGATCACTGGTAAAAGGTTCTGCTGTTGGTCCAAGTTCACCACTGGAGCTCCGATCCCTTGTCAGTCCAGACTGATCACTGGTAAAAGTTTCCAATGGTGGTTCAAGCTGACCTCTGCTGCACTGATCTCCTAGTTGTTCAGACTGACCACTGGTGCATGGCTCATCTGTTGGTCCAAGTTGAGAACCAAAGTTCTGATCACATGTGTTTTCAGTCTGAAACGGTGTATTATTAATATCCAATTCCATTTTCTCTTTTTCAGATTCTTGATCTTGATTCTGTAAAAGAAACAAGATTGTAACAGTTAAAACACAATACAAAAGTTATTGTGACCTAAGATAACAATGCAAAAGTACATGAGAAGAACTCCATGGAGTAGGATTACACTTGTAGATTGTGGGTTGCAGGTGTTAAATCTACGTTTCTGACATTTAAATCGATTTAAATGTATGCCACATTTTTGACTATGCCTTTAACTTCTGTTACTTTTGTTTATGCTTTAAAAATGGCTTGAGCACTGACCTGACTTAAAGCACTTTATATAAAAAAGAATTACGCAACTATATTATCGTTGTTTTTGTTATAACGCGGTAAACTACATGATATGGTGACGTGACATAAACACACGGGGGCGACCCGCTACATGTAAAATAAAACAGCCTTTTTCTAGATAGAAGACTTATGTCAGATCTTCATCTAACGTAAGTGTACATCATTAATATGTCTCATATGCTGTTCATTGCTTTATGAGTGAAACTTTTAATTTGGAAAAATACAGAGGGCCCCTTTAAGTAATCAGAATGCAAGATTAAAGTAGCCGAGGAGGGTGACAGTAATGCTGTGACTTGCAATCCAATTTACCATCCAGCATTTGATATTTCATTCTCTCAGTGTGAGCTGCATTATCCACCACCAGTTCATAATTGTGACTGTACTGTTCAAGGTTGAAGCACATGCTCATTTATAATCCACGTTTAAAGTAATTACAAATGTACAATGTTCTAACCGTTAGTAGGAATTCAGTACGTACCAAGTCTGCCAAAACTAATGAACGATCAAAACATAGGTAAGGTTATAAAACGTTCTTTACCTGGCCATCAGTTACGTTCTCTGTGCTTGAATTCTCCATGTTTAGGTTTCCATGTGAGAACAGCGTGAAGAAAGCGCTTCAAATAAGATTTTACGTCATTGGCGTCACAACAACAGGAACCGTAAAGACCATTCCAAAATAGCAGTCCCAATCGTTATTGTCAAAATAATAATAAAATGTTTAAAAACATTTACATTTAGTCATTTAGCAGACGCTTTTATCCAAAGCGACTTACAAATGAGGACAATAAAAGCAGTCAAAACTAACAAAAGAGCAACAATATATATGTGCAAATGACAAGTCTCGGTTAGCCTAACGCAGTACACGTAGTATATATATTATACATACACACACACACACACACACATATATACACAGGCACACACACACACACACACACACACACACAAACAAAGAAAAACAAGTAGATAGAATAGAAAAAATAGAAAGCTAGTGTTTTTTGTTGTTGTTGTTTTTTAAAATAAAGAATAAAATTTTTTTAAAAAAGATAAATATAGAATCAGAATGAGCTTTATTGCCAGGTATGTTTACACATACGAGGAATTTGTTTTCGTGACAGAAGCTTCCACAGTGTAACAGAATGACAGTGACAGAACAAAAAACACAGATAATAAAAATAGAACAAGTAAAATAAGGAATAAAAAATATACAAATCGACAATTTTATGTACAGGTATAGAACAAGAGAAGTAGAATTAAAATAGAATAGAAAGTGTTAGAGTTAGAGGGTCAAATAAAGGTGGA
Organism: Sinocyclocheilus rhinocerous; assembly: GCF_001515625.1. Classification (NCBI taxonomy): domain Eukaryota; kingdom Metazoa; phylum Chordata; class Actinopteri; order Cypriniformes; family Cyprinidae; genus Sinocyclocheilus; species Sinocyclocheilus rhinocerous. Next base: position 51,481 of record NW_015634013.1, on the reverse strand, counting down.
ACAGATGTGTTTTTAGTCGTTTCTTGAAGATGGTTAAGGACTCAGCTGCTCGGATTGATCTGGGCAGTGTTGTTATTTAAAGTGTTGTATTATAACAGGAAAAAAAAGTCAATTCCTTCGAGCCGGATTCGAACCAGCGACCTAAGGATGTCAGTGTTGAAGCTCTACAGTCCTCCGCTCTACCAACTGAGCTATCGAAGGGCTGCTGTGACGTCATCCACACTGGAATTTACTTGTTACTTTACATAATCAGAAGCTTTTAGGTTGTAAGAATTGAATCACGTTAATGAACGTTATTATCATATTTACAATATTTATAATAGCTGTGTAATATATTAAAATATTACTAATTACATTCTAATTTAAAACCGCAGGTTGCGAATAAACCGAAGCAAATAAACGTTTTCCTTCGAGCCGGATTCGAACCAGCGACCTAAGGCATCTGCAGGCTGCAGCCGGGTATACTTGGCTATTTTGGGGAGAAAATGCCAACTGGACAACAGCACAGATACACAGAAATAGACAGAATAACAACGAAAGAGAAGTCAAAGTGCAATAAAAGAACGCAATGTTGGGCAATCCACTGCAAAAATGATCAGTGTGACAGTAAATATCTTGCCTTTCATTGTTTTGTCAAAGACCCTGACAAGTAATTTATTCACATAAGTGTAAAAATAGTGTGTGTTTTGAAGTGGGACGTAGCACTGTCTGATGCACCTGCTAACTTTTAACTGTTTTTAGTCTAGTAGTAAACTTAATTCCTTTTAATAACTGCAGGTCCTAGCCATAGAAACCATAATAATGATTTATATGGATATGACACTAAGTTAGAATGAGCTTATGCAACTTTTACTATTACTATATATTATTAGTCAACACACTACAAACATGATGTTATAGAACATGATGCATTGCTGTGTCTGTCATAATTAAATAATTTTGGAGACAGTGGCTGTACATGTTTTTTTGTTTTGTTTTGTTTTTTACATAAAGATTTTGTTTACAGTCTTCCTTTAACGGACATTAATATAAGACAATACTGCAAAGACAGTTTACTGTCAAGCTGTTATATTCCTGTTATATATTTTATTGTCCAACATTTTTTTTTTTTTTACATAATTTATTATTTTTTTTTATTTACAGTCTTCCTTTAACGGACATTAATATAAGACAATACTGCAAAGACAGTTTACTGTCAAGCTGTTATATTCCTGTTATATATTTTATTGTCCAACATTCCTAATTTTTCTGTCATTAATTTAATTTCATATGTTGGTATTAATTCAGTGTTTATAACGGTAATACTTGAACTTAAAATAATTTCAACCGAAACTGACATCAATATAATAATAATAATATAATAAGCCAATCACTGGTGGATTCCTACATTCGTCAGACCTTCGATAGCTCAGTTGGTAGAGCCAAAGAACTTATACTGACAAGAAGTGAAAGCGTTCAATTGCAACTCATTCCATTCTGGAGTGAAAGCGACTCGGCAGTCGGCAGTTTTTATACAGTCCAGAGCCATAGAAAGAGTACGGCTCTGATACAGTCTATGGTCGGCAGTCCACTAGCTTCTAGCTGTCGCTACGGCAAATATCAGCTGCTTTGTTTAAAAACCCGTACATTAAAGCTGAAATACAGCCTGAATGATGACAACAATAACGTACAATCACTAGACTATTGATCATCAAATCCTTTTAACAGTTTATTTTACAGACTTTGTGTTTAAGTCTTCTTTTTTCACAAAACCTTTGCTCTCTAGAAACCATTAGCAGTCAACCAATCACAGTGGGGTCTTTTTACAGCAATCGCTTCAGATTTTTTTATTATTATTATTTATTCATTAAGGAGAGGCTGGGAAAACTGTACATCGCCTACCGTTCTCTCTCAGCTAAAGATAAAATTAATTAGAATTAAATGCTTGATTAACGTCACTATTACTTTTCATGTTAAATGTGAATATCAGATCCGAATTTAGCTTGCAAAACATAATTTTACCAAGCTACGGCTAGTGTAATGTTAATAAATTACCAGCAGATAGAGCTATGGGTCTCTACATAAATCCTTGTACATGTACGTTTGAAATGCAGCGTACACAAAAATGATTTTGAAGTTTTACGATTAAAATTATTTGCACATCCTCGTGTTACACAAAACCTGTATAACTGTTTCCGTGGAACACAAAAAAAGATTTAAAGACAGCGTTTTACAATGAAAGCGAATGATGAAAGAGGCCATCATTTGGCCTACAATGTCTGAGAAAAAAATCATACAGGTTTAGAACAAGATGAGGTTGAGTAAACGCTACATAATTATTATTTCTTGGGTTATTTTATTGCTATTAAACCATAAATCATGATTTACGCTTCTAATTTCACTAAACAGTAAAATTATTCACCCCCTCACCCAGTTTTACTGACACACTCATATTCCCACATTCTGATGGTTTAATGAAGGATTAGGATATTTATATGTTCTCATTTTTAAATTAATATAACACTTTGCAGTGACGCTAGTAAACAGAGACAAAAAGCAGCACACAGAGAAATGTCAGGAGGCCATGAACCCCACAGTGGTTTAATCCTAAAAAATATATGGCATGATTGACAACACAACCTGGATCAGATGAAATAAATCGAATTTAAAAAAGTATGAAAAATAAATAATTAAAAATGTTATGCAGTTTTTGATATAATTTTGCTCAAATGTTATGAAACCTGCCACATCCTAGGACTCAAATTACGTGAACTTGTACTTGGCAAGTATCATTTTAAAGAGGAAAAAAAAAAAATGTAGGGTTTATTTATGAGTCACATCTGAAGGTTTCCAAAAAATATATATATTATTAGTCAAGTTAACAGAGATAAACAATGGCACATATTGGATTTCTAATTTAAAAGTTAAGTGGTGCTCTGAGGACTGTCATATTCTGGAGACAAAGTTAAATAAATTACTACCATTAACATACATATTTGAGTATTATATACAAGGGAGTTATTGGAACAAAAATCTACAATTCAAATTTCGTTGTCAACAATTCTGAAGTATTACCCTATTTTACACCATGTGTTTGTGTATGTTAGTTCTTGTATTTGGAATTTTAAAAAAAACAACAACAACCCTGCAACAGCGCAGTCCTGTGATAAACAGGTGATACTTTTATGCATCCTCACCAAGTCCAGCAAAATAGACTCTTTCTGTAAAGGAATAATATAAACAAACTCCTCTATGTACAGGATTCAACAGAACAGGTAACAGACTAACTAAAACACTGATTCTGACAGATCCAGGGCACAGAGGCTAGAGAACAGAAGCGCATGACAACCGGCATTTGATTTTGGAACAGGCTGATTCAGTTTTTCAGTAGAAAAAAAGCTCACTAAATAAGATATGGCAGGTGTGATATCTCATTCAGATCCAATAATACATTTCCAATTGAGAGTTTGTACCCCTTTAGAATGCATATTTACATTTCGCATATTTTTGTTACAGGAAATGATGCCGAATCCAGGTGTCATGGCGAGCAGCTCCAGTCTCTGGCCTCTGATTGGTGTAAACAGACACTTGATGAAACGAAGAGGTTATAAAACCCATCCACACACCGTTTCCCCCCTTTTAGTCTGCGTTTTTCGTCTTCTAAAAATCTAAGAATTTTATTTTTGTGCATAAATTATGACAAAACACATCCCTCCTTTTCCTTCAACATCCATTAAATTCTCTATAGCAATAGTGGTTTTCATTTTCATAGGAAGAACCCAAGAATTTAGTTTGTAAACAGTCAAATCTGAATCTCCAGATGGCATCTTGATGACTGTTTGGACTTGGTCAAATGTGACGAGAATGAACGTTTTTATATTATTCTGATGGAAATAATGTAAAAGAAAACATAAAATCCTTCATGAACCGTTTGCATGGATGAAGCCAACCAATCAGAAGGGAGCGAGAGAACTTGACCATCCAATGAGAAGGCAGAATTTGTCATGTGCGAGTCCAGACTTGATGGACGACTCCAAGCAGTGGCAAAGTGACAGTAAGGAGATCAGAAGGGGTTAAAGGTCACTCTTTTGTGAGCTGTGGCTAGTTATTGGGCATTTTTTTGGGCCCCTGCATAGCTGAAACGTGCCATTGGCAGTATTTGAGCAATATGGGATGAAGAATCGCAGGTCATGCCTTTTTGAACAAGCGTAGGACAACATCCAGGGCGAATGGGTGTGTTTAAAACAAGCCGAGCATGGGTGAGTCCACAGATATCAGTCTTTAAGGGATTTCTTCGTTTTTAGTAGATTTTCGACATGTTTTTTTAAAACAAAAAACGCTGAAATGTGGTGAGGTGCGACATCGTAAAGTTCATTACCACCAATACGGAAGCCCGTTCCAACTTCCCTCTGTAAATACCAGGGAAGCGCTGCCCATTGGCTATGAGCACTGTCCGTCACTGGCTCCGCCCCCCACAAAGTGTCACAGTTCTGTCCTCTGCAAAGCTCCTCCCCCTACGCATCAGATAGGCAACTCTGAATACTGTCCATCCATAACTGTGCATTTGTGCTGTCCTGGGCACAGAAGTTATACACTCTTTTGGTCGTCTTGAGCTGAAAGAAAGGGGAAAAACATTAATCATGAACCATGGACAAATAATGCAACATGCACTGATGGGATTATAGAGGTCTTACATCAAAGAAGGCTTTGTCATCTATGTTTTTAGGTGCTCCCATGGTGGGCGTCCCCGGAAAGACAGATTCCACTTCAGCTAGATCAATTACTCCCTTACAGTCTTTATCTTGCCTTGTTTCATAGTATCGCAACTAGGAAGAAGAGAAAAGGAATAAACATATTGCAAGGAAAAAACATATTGCAAAATAATTAATTTTAATATATAACATGCAAGCTTTGTGTACTGAATCAATTACAGTTCCAAAACGTTTTCAGTGCAGCAAGTACCTGGTGTTTGGTCTTATCCAGTACAAACCAACGCGGTTTCCAAGGTTTCAGCAACGCGCCTTTTTTGTATAAAATACCCTCAAAGCTCCTACAGCCAAAAAAGGAAAAAAATATATTACATTTTAATTCAAAAGATGTTCTAACCTTCAAGCATTCAAACCTACAGTAAAGAGTAGTTAGTAAAGATATAGTTTTTGAGTTCATATAAAAATGATATTAATTATATATGCTAAAACATATTTAGAAAATATGTGCATTATTTGTAAAAATATTTTAGTATTAATTATGCACTATTACAGCATTTACTGGTATTTTTAATTAGCTTTTATTTTTACAGTTTCAATTTTCATTTTAATTTTAGTCATTTTGTAATGTGCTTTTTAAAATATTTCTATTTATCTTTAAATAAGTTTATTTCAATTTTAGTCATTTTAATACTTCAACTTGAACTTATCTATTCCAGTTAGCTGCCAAGGCAACATTTCTATTTTTTTTTTAAATTTCCATCTAATATTTATATTTTATTTTGTATTTCATCATGTCAATTACTATTTAATAGTTTTACAATGACAACACTGGTAAAGAACTGCATTGTGCATACACACACACACACACACACACACACATCTAGTGAAGACTAAAAAATTCTTAAATTTTGGGGGGGAAACTATAATATACTTTACACTTTCCATTATACATTCATAAAATGTTAACCTTTTAAACTGAAATTTAATTAAAAAAAAACATTTAAAAAAACAACTAAAGTTGAAAATGTCATTGCCCCAAAAACAGACCCAAGGTGACCGATGAAGAGTGTGTTCACAGACCTGTTCTCGCTCTCAGTGCTCTGGAACTGGCTGTAGAGCGTGCTGGTACTGGGTCGACCAGCTGCAGGTGTGGATGTGGCACTGACCTCACAGTCCAGTGCCAGGTTGATGGAGGAGCCGACCCCGCTCTCCTGCAGATACACACCCTGAGAGCGACGCTGGTGACTCAGATTAGACGACATGAGCAGAGAGCTGGAGAAGGAGTGCTGGGGAGAGAGGAACAAAATATTAGTACACCATCCCATTAGTAATTTGTAGATAAAGGTAAGATGGTAATTCGTCTCTTACCCTGCTCTCTAGTCTGGACTCAACCCGTTGGGCCGCCTTAATCTTGTCCCATGTGTCTTTCCATTTTTCCGTTGGTTGTCCCAACTCAGTTTCCAGGTTCTGCACATCCTGAATAAATATATATTAAGAAGGTCATCAGCATTCATGTATGAAGACAACTTAATTTTAATTACCACTTCTGCTTTATTTCTCACCTGCAAGAGTTTGGTGATGGCATCAGGTAGTACTTTACTGAGGCTGTCATAGCAAGGCCAGACGATCCTCCGCTGGGACTTGGGGGCCGTCGTCTCCTGTCTATCACCAGCTTCCTCCTGTGGCTTCTCCGGCCGACCCCGCACTAATTCCCAGTCAAAGGACGGACCCTCAGAAAGCATTTCCTCTGTGTAAAAGTCCCAAACCTTCAAGTTGGAGATAAAACTGTAGGGCTTCAAGACCTGCAAGACAAAAGAAAGGCAAGTTACACACACTAACCAATAGAGGGCACTAGAGTCATTTAGTCACATTTTGTTTCGAACTATGTTCTCAAACTAAACTAAGAATGTCAGAACAAAATTAGAAAGTTACCTCCTCCTCCTCAGGTGAAAACATGTAGTTGTAGAATATGGGGGTCTTCTTGTTGAGCCGGTCAATGTAATCCCAGACAGACTTGCACACCTGAGGGTTCTTCCTCTCACCTTTTTCCTCATACAAGACACCTACACAGACAATACATTGGGATAGGGCCAAACAGAGTTCAGTGATTGAATACTATAAATAAGCACCATGAAACTTCCTGTAATATATCACTTGACTTTTGATAGTACTACACAATGAGAGTACAATAACATCAAAGAAGATTCGATCACAATCTCATTATGAGAGTCATGTTAACAGTTGACATTGCGCAGCATTTAATAAGTTGTTGAATAATTTCTTGTTAGGCAATTTAGACTCACCAAGCTCTATGCGCTCATAGTCGGAGTCCAGCAGGAAGGTGCGGAAGCGGTTGGAGACGTAGTGGTAGGCTAGGAACTTCAGATAGTACTGACTGAACTCAAACTCCATGGGGAACTGTAGATGGATCTGTTGGGAAAATGAGCAGAAGGAAGAATCATCTATCAGATCTTAAGCTGCAGAACAATTAATTAAATCTGCTAGCATTAAACATGGATTTTAGACCAAGGAAAACCAATATGAAACTACTGAAAGCAAATTGCAATTGTAATAACTAGGTTTATATGTCCAACACCACAAGACAGAGCTATATAAAAGTATATATGACAAAAAAAAAGGCCCAAGACTGAACCTTGTGGGACACCAAAGCAGTTAATCTGTAAATCATTACTATGCATTTTGATCAATCAGAACAGTATTTATTAAGGTATTTACAAACAGTAGAGTCACAGTGGTGAGATTAAAGCAATTTTTAAGGTACAGAGAATATAGTGGGCAAGTTTTCTTCCATGTTGCCTTCTACTTGAAAAGGAAGGGGGTAGGTTATTAATTACATTTTGTTGTTTAAAAAAATAAAATGACAATTATAAACTAAGAACGTTGAAACAAAATTAGAAAAATGCCTGCAGAATACAGAATATTTCCATACAATATATATGAAAAAACGAACTGGGCCTGAGACGGAACCTTGTGGGGCACCTATATTGTAAAGTGGAGCCCTAGTGTTTAGGAAAAAGCCATTTCAAAGGAACAGAGTGGGCAAGTTTTCTTCTTCCAAATTGCCTTAGTGAGAAGGACATGGGATAAGAAACAAGCTCTCCTGGATTTCTAGGAGCTTAATCGAGTTCATTGTGTAAGAGATAACAATCATCTTTGATTTCTTGTCAAATCCAGATTCACTGTTCTGAAATCCCACTATTAAGCAACCTCATTCTTTAAACGTGTGGGGAAAGAAAGTCTATCCTTATCTTCAGGGTAAATTAGCTAAAAGGCTTGCGCAATCAGGATGAGTTATAGTAAGGTATCTCATCTTTGAAGGTGTGGTCTGTTTAGAGTGACAAAGCAGGAAGTTGGGACAAGTATGTGTATATCAGCATGTATTCATGAGCTGCCTTTCTGTACCTGCTCATCCTATCACCAATCATATAAGGTTTATTCTTTTTCCCTTTTCTTTGGACAAGACCTTCCAAGAAAGTGGAGATTGCTCCTTATCAACACCCAACAAAACAGCAGATGTAAATTTTACGATGGACAAGATAAGAACTTTCCAGAAACAGATTTAAACAGCTCCACTGGAAAACTGAATAAAGAATGCATGTAAAAAAACAAAACATCCATCATGCAATAATGCCATGCATTTGAGTGCATAAAGAAAATGGTTTAACATAAGAGTAAAAAAAAAAAAACGTAAAATACATAGATACATCACAAATGCTTGTGCATGTACATTTACTGAAAGTTATAGTGATTTCCCAACCAGCAAATATGGGGCAGGTTGAGAACGTTATCAGCAACTCTGCTCTCTGATTATTGGTGCCACCCACTGGAAAACATATATCGGACAGCCACCAGTACACATACCTGGTGCACACAGTCAAGGAACTGTAGGAAGACAGGTGTGAATCCACTGCTCTGGCTGGCTAGCGTCTGGGCTCCACGGTGGCTGAATCGATGACCGAACGACAACCACTCTTTCTCCACAAGCAGCCTGAAACCATCAATTGTTCGGTAGTATGGATCCGACAGAAGTTGCACCAGGGACACCACCTACATCCAACACAGCATTAATGCAGACATGGACAAACAAAATTGATGACAGACACAGCTCATGCATGTTTAGGTGTTTGTCCTACCTGTGTTGTGACATCCCAGCCATCTTCCAAACTAACCATGACGGAGGAACCGTTGTCCAGGAGTTCCACAACAAGAACGGACACCTGTAAAACCTTGTGAAGCTATGGGACACAAACATCAAGAACATCAAAAATTGTAGATCCAACTGACCAATACACTGTATTTTTAAGTGTTAAATTAACCCAAATAAAAGGAGAAAAGTGGTAAGGTACCAGATTCATCCACTCCGATTCCTCCAGGCAGCGGTGAAAGTTCATGTTTGTGTTTGGTTCAGTGTTGGGTGAGGAAGGCACACAGGCTTTCATCAGCTTCTTGAAACTGTTCTTCACCTGCCGTACATCAAAGACCTCGATAGGCACCACCTCCCACTGCTGGAAGGAGTCCTGCTTTCCACCCTGACCACAACAAGAAGACTGAGGGCTTAGTTTTGATTGATTTAAATAAAATGATCAGATCTTAAAATTATAGAAATTAATTGCGTGATAGTTCTGGTAACAGGTCTTGAAAATCAACTAATATTGCAATTCAAGTTGTCACAAGTTATCATATTCGTATGAAAGTTTAAGTATTTAAGCTAGTAACCTTGAGCTGGGACTTGTCTCCAATGATGTAGAGGTACGCCCTCTGTTGGCGAAGGAAATAGGTCTCGGATGGGCCTCCATTAGTCTGGGGGGACTCTTTCCCAGCCAGCCTGTTCCCCACATCAGGGTTATACGTGCTGAGCCGCCCACTACCACGAATACTGCCCCATTTTCCTGGGAAACACAAAGACCAATGAAAATCATTCACTGATGTAGAATGGGCAATTAATTCTGCTTTGTGGAATCGTTTGTGTGTGAATTTGCATGTTTATTTGGGGACTGGCAGAATTTGTGATTTCTACAAACACCAGACAAACAAGACAATGACAATTTGGTGGATCACATGCAATGAGATGTGTATCACATCCTCACACACAATACAAATAAATCAAACAGACATGGTGGTCAATGATTAGTTAGCACAGGTAAAGAGGATGACAACACTACATGGAAACTTAGTGCTAAAACTCGCTGGCGTCATTGTCGAGAGATTTGATTGGTTAGATTTGAGAGCAGGGGCGGGCCTACTGTACCTCTAGGCGAGTTGCGGGCCTTGACAGAAACTCTAGGCTGAGAGAGGGAGATGACCCTTGCCCTCTGACCCAGCGCTAAGGTCAGATGACATAAAAATGCCCATTACTATCAGCAAACAAAATCGGGCAGCCAATAATAAGCCAATGCAAAAAAAATATATAAAAAATGCACAATGACGTCCTCTGCCATATGGGATTGGATGTCAAAAATTAGAGTTGAATAAAGAACTTAATAAATGGTTGGGAACAGAGGAATGGATGGCGGGTTAAGTTGTGAGGATCTTAAAAACACACTCTCACCTCCTCGACTGAAGGTTCCTGGCACATCCTCTTTAGTCCCCATGACTTGTTTCATTAAAGCTCCTATTTTAGGCTGCCTCAGCTTGTCTGATGAGTCTGAGGCCCAAATATGACACACACATAACACATTAGGGGGGTAAATATCACAAGTGAATTGTTAAGGTATACATAATTGACATTGTCTGGGAGGATTAGTATTGTTAGGGTCAAGTAAGGTCAGGGTTAAAGGTCAACCCTAACCTGAGTTGCTCATGTGCGAGGAGGTGAAGCCACTGAGCGTGTTCCTCCCGCTGGCCTCGCTGTATGAGGGCATGGAGCTGATGATAGCCTGCAGATACTTCTCCTGCTCCAGGCTGGTGGAGTCGGCCTGCGACGGGCCTGAAACCAAACACAAACATGTTTACTTTTATACCATAAATATGCTCTGGTTGATCTCTTCCTGTTCTAATCCGCTTTATGTGGCCTAGTACTAAGAGAACTGGGCTTAATAGTAGAGATCAAACAGCACAGCACAGTACTAACACCCCAAAGGTCATGGGTTCAATTCCCAGGGGATTCATCAACTGATAAAATGTATAAAAGTGTCTGCAAAAAGCATGGATGTATATAATAGATATATTTACAAGTGTTGTTATAGTTAACAAAAATTATAAAAAACAGTTCTTGCTAATTAAAATAATGCTAAAATATAAAATAAAATACTAGGTGAAAAACTTTAAGTTGAACTACTAAAATTTAAAAAAGCAAAGTAAAATAAAAATAAAGCTAAATAATATAACAAAAAACAAAAATGACAAAAGCACATTACACAATTACTAAAACGTAAACTAAAATTAAAATAAAAACTGAAAAATATTATAAATCATTTATAATTACAATAAAAATATATTATAATAAAAATAAAATAAATACAATTCAAAGTATTAATAAATACTATAATTGTGAGCCCACAACGCCTTTAGCATGCAGGCCGGCCGAGCGCAGCAGCAAAGCTTTGGTGCGTGAGTTCCTCCAGCACACCACAGGGAAGCGGTTCTGCCGGTAGCAGCGGCAGATGCGCTGGATGGTGGAATCGGGGATGCTCTGAGGCACGATCAGTAACCCTGGATAACTGAAACACACAAACAGACAGCCAATGAGATTTAGGTATAATTGCTATGCTAACGGTATGGTTTAGCCGAGACTGAACTTTTGTTTCTGAGAATTCCGGAACTCACCTTCGGCAGACCGTGTACATCCGGTTGACGGTGGAGATCCGGAAGGGCTCGTTTTTGGAGCGGGTCAGGCTGTTGCTGAGCGTTCCCAGTCCCAGCCGCTGGTAGTCCCGACAGCAGGCCCGCTCGACCACATTACTCATGGTCTGCCGGTCTGACGAGCGGATGGTGGAGGAGAGCGTGAGTGAACTCTGGTCCGGCTCTTCAGACACTGCTCAGTCAGAGAGGTTGCATTATATTACATAATCACATATCAGCCATCGCAAACATCAGTCTATCAAGTTGTAAATGTGTTTTTTTTTGTGTGTTTTTCTTACCAGAGATCTCATCCTCGTCCATCTCTGACTGAAAACTGCTGCGGTTTTCCCAGGTTGGTGGAGAATACTTCTTCCGGGTTACATACTGACGCCCAATGGTCCTCTTTGCGGATTTAACAAGGTTTTTAGACAGCGTTCTAGAATAAACAGCGGCTCAAACATTTTAATCACTTGAAAAATCTGATTTATGTTGTTTAAGACTTGTATCAAGACTTATATGCATATTTCTTTAAATATAAAAATATGAAATATTTTTAAATATAAAATTATATATATATATATATATATATATACATAGGGTGCTTCTACTAAATACTGAGCATTTTTCAGTTTTTCTTTTTTAATAAATCTGCAAAGATGTCAACAATTCTGTGTTTTTCTGTCAGGGGGGGGTGCTGTGTGTACATTAATGAGGAAAAAAAATTAACTTAAATGATTTTAGCAAATGGCTGCAATATAACAAAGAGTGAAAAATTTAAGGGGGTCTGAATACTTTCCGTACCCACTGTATATACATATACACACACACACATACACACTTTTTACTGTTCATACACATGTACTTAAAATTTTAAATATGTATGAATAATGAGCTCAACTTATTTCTTATTACTTAATATTCAGGCTAAATATAAAAATAATGAAACAAATATAAAATAATGTTTTATAATATAAAAATTATAATATGAAAATTCACATAGACCAAAGTGAATCATGTTTGTGTGTAAGTATCAAGCACTTTCCAAGTCTAGAGGGAAGACTCGCCATTTAAATCCATAACATGTCTGAGCTGTTGTCATGGTGTATTTTTCCAAAAACGTTAAAAGCTGCTCTCAAAAGCATTTGAAGATGATTGGTCCTGCCCTCAAGAGCGGCGTAGAACAGAACCGCATCTGAGTTTGCCATGACACCCCATTTGCTGCTAATGCAGGATCTTAACGCAGGAGCCTTTGCAATTTCCACTGCTGAATAATTTACTGCTTGTCAGCGCCACTACACGCTATTTCTCCCCTCTTTCTCGGTTTTGAACCAGTGCTACTGGGACACATGACCCAAACAGGAAGAGGCTGGATCGGGAAAGAAATTGCATGTGTGTGTGAGACAGAAAAAGGGTGGAAAAACAGAAATGGTCTACTGGGAGCCATGTCACACAAACTCTTGACAAACACATTTAAAGAGGAAGGTCAGCATCCATTGAGTTCTTACTTTAGCGACTGGTTCTTGTCCTTGGTCTTGTGCTCCACCGCCAGCTTTGCAGACTGACCCACGGTGAAGGCAAATGTGCCCTGGACGTGCTGTGGGTATCTGAGCTTATGCATGTGCTTCCTGAACACCTCCGCGAGATCTGACGCCACCTCCTCATCAAAGGCGATCTTCATCAGCTACAAGAGAAAAAAAAATAAATAAATGAAGTAATTGGTAAAGAGTAAAGGCAATGCTTCTAAACAACAAATATACAAAATAAAATATTTGCATTCATATTTTTTGCACCAAAACCCATCAAGTCAGACAGTTTTTTTTTGGTCACTCTCTAAATGTCTTTTTGGGGGGCATCCTAAACAATCCTAAATATCCATTTAAAAACAAGCTTCAAAAAGGAGTAAGAAATAAATATTTTTAAATAATTTATTTAAAATATAAATTATATAATATATAATACTAGTCTGTATTAACTGAATAGGAAGGGTTTTGATCCATTCTCATGTTACTATATCACAAATATAGCTAAATAAAATATTTACAAGCAATAATTTTCCACCAAAACCCATTACACAAGTCAGATAGTTGTTGTTTTTTTGTCATTCTCTAAACGTTTTGGCATCCAAACAATCCTCAATATCCATTTTAAAAACAAGCTTCAAACAGGAGTAAGAAATAAATATTTATAAATTATGTGTGTGTGTGTGTGTATATATGGGTGTGTATATATATATATATATATATAGGGTTTTTGATCAATTCTCATGTTACTAAATCACAAATATAGCTTAATAAAATATTTGCAAGCAATATTTGCAAGCAAAACCCATCACACAAGTCAGATACAGTTTATTGTCATTCTCTTGAGTTTTTCTTTGGCATCCAAACAATCCTAAATATTAATAAAAAAATATATTAAATATAAAAAAATTACAAACATTAAAACAAAGTAATAAATAAATAAATTAAATAATTATTTTGGGATTTTAAATATATATAAAATTATAATAAAATAATAGAATTATATAATATTAACCTGAAATAACTGAACAGAAAGGATTTTTGTGCACTTAAATGTAATGTGAGTTATGGAGAAACAGGAAACAGAGAAAGGTCAGGTGACACCAATACCTGAAAGGTGCAGGAACGCAGCTGGAGACCCTCCTGGACTAACTGATCCATGGGGAGGTTAACAGAGATCCGCTTCTCTTTCGTGAGGGAGGCGATGGGGAAGGAGCGGGTGACCACTTGCTCTCCAACTGCACAACACAAACATGTACGGCAAAATTTAATGCACCTACAAAAAGGCTTTTTGTGTAACAGGCACATTGATTTTCATTTTCAATTTCACAGCGTGAGCACAAGTTAGTGAGAAAACTGCTTCAGACAAGCAGGAAATTTCTATAATTCATGGCCACCAGCATCCCAACAGCATGACTGCAGAGACTACACCAAAGTGAGCTGCTCTAAACTAACTACACAAGTCACCCCCAGCGACAAGCATGACTTTTGACCAATAGGAGCGTACCGAGAGGGTCGGTTGGCGTTCCCTTGAATATGAGGCGGTAGTTAGAAAGGAAGATGGCTCCCTCGGCAGGCAGCAGGGGCGGACCACCCATGGCGCCCGTGGCTTCCTCTCGGCCATCTGTTATAAGGTGCACCCGCATGCCGTCCATCACAAACTCCTCACCGGGGAGCAGCGTTGGTCTCAAAAGCTTGGGCTGGAGTCAGAGAGACAGAAAGAGAAAAATAAAGAGGAAACAGAGAGACAGGGCAAGCAAAGTCAGTATATATCAGGAACGAGTTGCTCAAATATGAAATTCATACCACACTTGATTGCAAACATGCAGAATGCTTCAAGAGATCAAGAACTGGAGGAAATTGATCAATCACATCACAAAAACACACAGCAAAGGTGCATTTCCTCTCTGTCAGTTTGACATTTCTTGAGCATGTAAACACTTTTAAGCTAATGAACCGAATTCATCAGAAATTTGTAATGTGATTTATTTCAGAGTAAAACAGGATAGTCTATCAAGTGTGACTGATTTTATCCACTGGGAACTGATTAGATCATGAAATGTGGGTGTTACATAAGAGATCACAAAAGAAATGCTTCGTTATCAAATGTATCATTATTATTTTCTATTATTGCAAAATATATTAACAAAAACTGCCAAATTTCTTTAGCTTAAATTACTTTTTTTTTTAATCAAATGTCCTATTTCTTTTTAATTAAATTTACTTTTTTAATCAAATTACAATTTTGTAAAAAAACAAACAAAAAAAACCCTCTTTTTTTACTTAAATTATATTTGTAATTTAATTATTAATAAATAAATTATTTAAAATCATTTTTAAATTACATTATTTTAGAAAAATGTTACCTGAATTTAATTACTGATTTAAAAAAAAATGTAAATTAAATTTTTTTAACTAAATTAAAAAATTTAAATACATCTTTGTTTACTTGAATTACATATTTTTTAATTATTAATAAATAATACATTATTAAAAAGAAGTTATTTTTAAATTACAATATTTTAGAAAGACTTCATGAACAAAACAATATGTAATATTTGGATGAAAGATTACAAAAGACAAATATTTTATATAATGAGCCCTGATGAATCATGCACAACAGGACAGTTTACATGCATTATAAAGTAAACAGGGTCCATTTCAATTTCATGCTGACTGGGATACTTGGATAAGTGTATTTATAATTTGGATGTAAAACATTCTGTCCCACAGTTCTTTGAAATTTAATTTTCATATGTCCAGAAATGCCAGAAGCAACATTTTCATCTGGGAAAAATAGCCTATGTTTATGCCACTGAGCATTTTTCCCAAATAAACAAATGCATTATGAGTCAAAATAACAGTGAAGCGAAGCCAATTTCTCCATCTAGACCCAAACACTCTCTAGACGCTTATGCAAGAGCACGTTTCATCACATTCAGTGCTGAGACTCTGAATGATTTACAGATCTCACGAGCATCTACTGTCTTCCAGAGAAATGTGTTCTTGTAATGGGAAGTGATCTTGAGTCCATTTGTCTAGCGCTGTACAGCAGGTGGGCTCCATTCACACTCTCCTGTTTGATTTCTTGGGAAAGTGTTCAATGCTGGCGTCCCGTGACAGCATTGGTTGCTAGGCACTGAGTGATGAAAGATGCATGACTGCTTCTCCAGCACAGAGTACTTTTCTTTAGAACTCAGCAGAGTCAAAACAGAGTCAAAAAACATGGCAAGGTCTTTATCACACTTCACTGCACTGTTCTGCCCTTGTGCTTAAATGAGTAGTTCAAGATGAGTAAATTTGCTCATGTTGTTCCAAACCCATATGACTTCCTTTCTTCCATGGAAAACAAAAATAGTAGTTTATTTAGCAGGTGTTCATTTCTATACAATGACGGTAAATAAATAAAGTATAAATAAATAAGCAAATAATTAAATAAATGAAATGAAGTCAAACAGATGTGGAACGACATGAGGGTGTGTAAATCTAAATATTTTACTATACCATGATAAAATAAAATAAAATAAAATGTTTGGAAGGACATGAGCAAATAAATATAACTTTCATTTTAGGTGAATACTTTTGTTTTTAAATACTAAAATAATTAATTCAAAGAAACAAAGTCAAATATATCTGGAATGACATGAGGGAGCGTACATGAAGATAATTTATGAAAAAAAAAAAAAGAAATTTGAAAGGAGATGAGCATGAATAAATAAATATAACTTTCGTTTTAGGGTGAACTAATAATTTTAGGGTGAAGATCATTTTTGATTTAATTAAGGTGAATAAAAAATTTATTATTTCAAAAGTAATAAAATAATTAATTAAACGAAAGTCAAACATATCTGGAATGACATGAGATAGACTAAATGCAAAAAAATAAAAAATAAAATAAAAAAATAAAATGAAATTAAATAATGTTGTACCAAGATCCTTGATAAAATCAAACCTTTGTGTTAAAGGAAAGCACAGCAGAATGTCAGACTAAAGTGTGCTCAAAACAGCAGGCCAATAAGACCAGCATGCATCACTCAGGCCACGGTCAGTGAGGCAGTGCGGTCACGCAAACGTACCTGCCGTGGCACTCTGACTCATGGGTGGAGGG
Organism: Sinocyclocheilus rhinocerous; assembly: GCF_001515625.1. Taxonomy (NCBI): domain Eukaryota; kingdom Metazoa; phylum Chordata; class Actinopteri; order Cypriniformes; family Cyprinidae; genus Sinocyclocheilus; species Sinocyclocheilus rhinocerous. The sequence goes on along the minus strand of NW_015634013.1, from coordinate 34,364 downwards.
GCTGAAGTGGGATGTGATTGGATCTGCCTGGTTTTCTACACTGCATTTCCTGCCCAGCGGAACATAAAACAATGAGTTGGTTACCTTTTGGATGGGCGGCAGTCGTTTGCTCTCCCTGTGAACCGCGTCCAATGTTTCGATGTGCATCTGAACGATATCTAAAAGACAAACACAATAGCATACTAACATTTAAAAAATTATGATTAAAAGACCAATTTTGCACTATGCATACACATTCTGGTGGCTTCAATGTCAGGTTAAATCTCTAGAACTTTTACCGGGTATCATTGTGTGAAGGGCCTTCAGGTGTTCGTTGGTCACGCCGCTCTCGTTGCACACTTTGTCAACAAAGCGGTTGATGAACCGAACGACAGAGTTCGCAACATCCGAGCTCTCAGCATCCTCAAAGCCACTCTCTGTGTCGTAGCTTTCTGCCATGCTGCCCGCAATACTGAACGAACAAAAAACTAAATTAGTGGTCAATTTTGTTCAACTTTATTTTATTTAACTTTTTATTGCATTGCATCAAACCATGTGTTTTTGTGCCCACACACAGCAGCACACACCTGTTGGTGACGTAGCTGTTGCTGACGCTCTCCACGTCTCCCAGGCCAGTGTTGCGGAGCAGGCGGTTCTTGCTGGTGTCGAGTGGCAGCAGCAGGTAGCTCATGCGGTTGGCATAGTGGATGGCCTGACTGAAAACCGTGCTCTCTTCCTTCTGAACGCGCTCCTGCTGCTGCTCTTTGCTCAGCGTGGGCCACAGACGACTCTGCTCAGACGCCAACTCCAGGGCGCTCAGCTGCTTCTGAATAAAAATTAAAAAAGAACATACACTAGTGTTTAAAAGTTTGGGGCTGGTGTTATTTGATCAAAAATACAGCAAAAATGGTCATATAGTGAAATATTACTACAACTTAAAATAAGTTTTCTATTTTAAAATATTTTAAAATGTAATCTATTCCTGTGATCAAAGCTGAATTTTAAGCATCATTATTCCCGTCTTCAGTGTCACATGATCCTTCAGAAATCTTTCCAATATGCTTAAAATAAAATTTAATTTAATTAAATAAAAAATAATAAAATAAAATAAAAATAATAATAATAATAATAATAAAAAAATTAAAAAAAATTAAATAAAAAATAAATAAAATAAAATAAAATAAATAAAATAAAATAAAATAAAATAAAATAGCTTACAGGGCTGGATGTGTCTCCCTCCTCGCCGTTCTCCAGGTACAGGGCCCGGATGTGTTTCTGAACATCACTGTAAAACATGGCCTCCCAGAACTGCATGTTCGTCCACACCATGTGCTCCTGAACGCAGCTGTAGGCGAATTGAGTGATGCCTCCACCCAGTTTCTGTAACAAAAACAGATGCTGGAAATTCACACGCTGAACTCAGAGAAAAGCCCACCCTTTATCCAGTACTTTATTACAACAGACATGCAATCAGTCATCATTATTGAACTTCTCAAATCAGTCAAATATGTCCACGTAGTCATTCATTACCAAAAAATAAGCTGGGTACATTATCCTACTTATTAGATATAGATAGGTATCTACCAAATAAATAAATAAACAAACATGAAATATTTATTTGAATTGAACTTATTTTACTTAAGCTCCACTTAGATTAAAGCTAAGCAACAATCCCAATACAGCAAAATAATTACATTTTATACATATGTGTGTGTGTGTGTTTTACATTATTAATCTGCAATCCGTTACTTCTTTTATGAACTAGTTAGTTAACATATTTAGTTGCAATACAACAAGTCCTCCTCTATTTGAAATGCTCTCTCTTCTTCATCTTCTTGTCTCTTACAGATTCCCTGTTCTTCTTAGCAATGCTGATGTATTTCTTTAACTTAACTCTTGTGCTTCTAGAAAAAAAATATAGTACACCTACAAACACTCATTCACATCTTCACTCACCCGACAAAAGGCGGTGACCAATGGCAGCAGGGCAGCAGCAATACCATGTTCATCCATATGTGAGCAATCCTGAAAATAAAAATAGAAGCATTTGCACATCAAAACATTTGAATGACACTATTTATGGAGTTATATGATGATAACATAATCAACAGCAATCATAAACTAAACCCAAACATCATATTTTCCACTTCCTTATTGCAGCACAACATTCTCATAAACACTCTGTTACTGATTGCTTGAAAGAAGACAGTTCTGTGTTTTACCTGCAGGGTGCAGTTCATCATGCGGACGATGTAGTCAAACTGTTGGTCGTCTAGAACGGCCCTGTTCTGCAGCACGTGCAGGTTGAGCTCCTGGGTCAGACAGACGCGCGCCGCCCGACCTTTCAGAGCCCGTAACACTGCCGGCATTAACTGCAGACACACACACAAACAAGTTAAAACACACCCATATACACAAAGATACACTAATTTGAGATCATAAATGCTTTAGCAGAAACATACACCATAAATCTGGGTTATGTTTAACAGAAAAGCATAAATAAGAGGTACGTACCTTCTTGGCTTCCAGCATCTTGTTGTCGAAAATGTATGTGATGCAGTTCCTGACCACCTCTAACCTCCTGGCGCTGTTGGCCAGAACATTCCCGTTCCTGTCCACTATGTCAGCTAGAAGCAGTTCGGAGACATAAAAACATGACGATTATGAAGATCAACACAAAGTTGTGCACACATCAGTTAGAGTATGACAAGTTTATTTGAATGTTATATTTGAGCACAGGAGGTGATGTTTGCTACATCTTGGGTTTTTTATTTTTTCCCAAATTCTATTTGATTTTTTTTCCAAATTCCATTTTTTCCAAAAACAATAATTTTCCTGTATAGTTTTTTTCCCCTCCATTTAAATTTTTCTAGACTCTGTCTAGAATTTTATTAATCAAAAAGCATGTCTAATTAATTGAAATCGTGAAAATTACACAATTTAACAGCAATTTATAAGTTTAACAAAAATTACATTTAAGGTCCTAAGAAAATTTTTTTTTCTCAAATTGAGTTTTATTTTTAACAAATTTTGTGTTTTCCATTAATTTTCTGGATTCCATTTTAATGGTTTCATTAAATTTTAATAATCAAAAGCATCTCTAAATAATTGATTTGATAAAAAAAAATGTATTATTATTTTCTTTCTTTCTTTTTTCTCCACAAATCCTGTGCAGTGTGTTTACATTTTTCTGGGAAATCAATTCTGGTAAATAATTCTTCTGGTAAATATTCCTTAAAAATGTTTAATAATAATTTTATTAGTAGTAGTAGTACTATCATTACATTAAGTAATATATTTTTGTCACAGTTTCTTCAAGTTAAACCGAACTTTTATGATGGGTTGTTGTGAAGACCTTTAAGTTTCTCTGTTTATATGATATGACGATAGTTTTTTCCTCAAAAGAAACGGCAAAATCCTCATTAAGTGACTCTCAGAGCAGTTCTAGAGATTATGTTCATGTGTTCATGTATTGATATATTGAGGCGGCAGAGGCTGATAACACCGTGAGCATCACGCACGCTTCACGTGTGTAGTAAACAAAACCGTGCGTCTGCGCCATTCATTCACACAGAGACATGCAGAACATACAGGCTTAATATTTATATAGGGTTTTTGAGGCCTAAAATTCACAGACACTAGTCTATATTGCATTTTGATTTAATTGCACTGACCTACTTTTAAATTATTTATCCAAAATTTGGCAAATTCCATGTTATTCAGTATATTCAATTTTTATGACTGGATTCCGCGTCATAAATGTTTTTTCACATCACGGAAATCATAGGGCCCTATACATCAGAATTGCAATCTCACCCAGTGGAGGTCCTGTCGGGACCATGCCCTTCAGTTCGGCCTTAACCACAGGTGGGGCGGTTTTGAGTTTTGCCGCTGCGTGGTCTATAAAGAGCTGCACGGAGACCTCGTCCAGGTGCGGGAAAGAGGTCTGTGGGAGCCGGGGTTGTGCGTTTTCAGCTGTTCTCTGAACTCGGTGCATGGTTACTGCTGGGTATGGGTTTTCCTTTGGAAAAAATAAATGGAGAGACAATTTGTGTTTAAGAGACAAAATTACAAACGAAATTATGGAAAATCGGGATGCACAGATATTATCATATATTTTCTTGTATTATAATGCTATAATATAATTTTATGCATATATTTATGTTTTAAAATTAATAGCACTAAATAGAAGTTTAACGCAAAACATTAAAATTTTAAATGTTTTAATTTTAAATTTGCAAATGAATTTAAGCATCACAACATTGTGATCTACCTATGGTAAATTAATTTTCATTAAGTTTATTGAGGCAAAAGTCGTAGTTAGTGGTTTGTTAATAGCGAGAATTGGACCTTAAAATAAAGTGTGACCTTAATATTTTCAAAGATTAACATTACAGGAACAGTCCACACAAAAAAAGACGAAAACTAGTCATACCAAACCAGCATGACAAAAGTCGATAAAAGCAGATATTTTTAAGAATGCTAAATGGTTGGTTTCAGTTCCAATTGACTTCTACTGTATTTTTTTGTCCATAACATAGAAGTCAATGGGAACAGAAACTGTTTGGTTACCAAAAATCTATATATTTTTTTTGTTTCACAGAAGCAAGCCAGCCATACAGATTCCCTTTAAGTGAGAGTTAGACAACAGAAAAAAAAACATTAATATTGGTTAATAACCTATATTGTACTGATATATAGTGCATCACTAACTGCAAATATTCTTTATTTTAGTTAAAAATAAAAGTTTGGGGGAAAAATAACAGTAAAAGTGCTAGGATCTGCACTTGTATTTTAAATACCCAATTTTGATGTGGAAAGGATGTGCATCATGTGACACAGCTGATAAGACACATGAATTAAACGTACATTTCTGAAAAGCTGCTCAGCCAGCTCCTTAATGTGTTTCATCACTTTGTGAGGATCTCCTGTCTCCTGTCGAATGCGCTCCACCTGATTGGCTATAAGCTACGATGAAAGGAAATAAGAGAGAAAGGATCAGAAAGCTTGATAAACACAAAAAGAAGGCATCCTTCTCAATTTCCTATAAGCTGTCAGCTATATCCATCCAACACCTATGACTTACATCGTCAAACAGGTCTGTGGCTCGGTACGGAGGACCCCGCTCAGACACAAACCCAGCAAAGGCCATGCCGTCGAGCACCTTCATCAAGAAGTCATCCTCAGCTAGTGCTCTCTGCCCCAAAAATGCAGCCTTGAGAGAAAACAACAAGCTTTAAAGGGCTGTCCATGACTTTGTTTTAGCGTTTGTGTCTGAACTTGAATTTTAGGGCTCTTCGGTACCTTATGGAAGCGTATGACGGGTTCAGGGTGGATGCGAATTATATGCAGACACCATCGATAGCCCTGAAAGAGATGTGCGAACAGCCACAGGAAGACAGCGCGGATCTCCTTATCCTGCAGCGCACACAAAACAATGACACTCTCGTAAAACAATCACTTCCTGCAATGTCACGTCCACCTGAACAGTTTCAGTGTCAATAAAAAAACATTTGCATTTCTAAATGTGATGTCAGATGCTGGCGATTACTCAAGGAAGGAGGAAAAACATATTTACAGATTAAAAAGAGATTTACAACGAATTTTACCTGAATTTTAAGTGTGGCTAGTTGAACGGAAGATGGAGGAAAAGCATGATCAGCCACTTCCAGCTCTGGATCGAGAACCTTCATCAAACAAAACATACACATACATCAAGATAACAGTACAGTACACTACTTAATTGCCCACTATATACATCTAGTCACTGATAAGAAGTGACACCGATGCTGACAAATTTTCTTTTAAGAAAATAACCCAAGTAAACAATACAAATAATGATGGATTCAAATATTTGCTCTAGCTTCGATTCTTTGTTAGATGATTCAACACATGAAATGGACTTTGGTCATAATTTGCTTCCGATATGATTATTTTGTTCATAAACATGCTGAAGGTACAAAGCTAAATGTTTCATTTGAGTTTTAAGTAGATTAGTGATCAGGATACAGTCCTATTTTAGTATTATTTATGAAGCAGTATAGTGTTTATTCATATTTTAAGTTATCTATTTAATGTTTTCATTTTAACTTTTTATTTTTTAGCAATTGTGTTACGTGCTTTGACATGTTTATTTGTTTTGGTAAAATATTTTTATTGTTCTTCTAATAATTTTTTATATAATTTTATTTCAGTTTTAGCAACTTTGGCAGCCAAGACAACATTTCAAAGGTTTTTTCTTTTTTTCATGTAATATTTATATTTTATTTTATCTCAGCTTTATTTAAATTAACACAAACAAACAATTTTTAATAAGTTATAGATTTACTTCCTTTAACAATAACAACACTGTCTGGATATGGTGGATTTTCATACTTTGAATACCATATGAACTAGGGATGCACCGATACCACTTTTTCCAGTACTCGCCCGATACCGATACTTTTATTTTTGGTACTTGCCGATACCAAGTACAGATACCAATATTTTCATTGCATTTGTAAATTTTTTACATATTGGGTACAGAAACCAAAAGATTATGTATAATGTTAGTTGGTTAACTTCATTTATCAAATAGATACAGTCAAACCAAAATTTATTCAGACACCTTCAACATTTCTCACATTATCACAGTTTATTCGCTATAGTTTAGAAAATGGTAATAAAATATGACAAGAACTCAGAGTTAAACTGTGTCAGAACAAATTCAGCTTGATAATGTCAGATAACTCTGATAGAAAGGTATGTAATGGATTACAATCAACCAAGAATTATTCATACAGCTGTCAATATTTACACAACTATCAATACTTTGTCGGGTGACCCTTAGCCTTAATGACAGCCTGTAGTCTCCTGGGCATGCTGTCAACCAGGTTCATGCAAACCTGAACTTCAATTTTTTCCCAGACTCGGTCTGAATAATTTTTGGTTTATTGTAATCCATTACATACCTTTCTATCAGAGTTATCTGACATTATCAAGCTGAATTTGTTCTGACACAGTTTAACTCTGAGTTCTTGTCATATTTTATTACCATTTTCTAAACTATAGCGAATAAACTGTGATAATGTGAGAAATGTTGAAGGTGTCTGAATAAATTTTGGTTTGACTGTATATCCTTCTGTTATTTTCACACTTAATTATGCCCATTAAAATGTATTTTACATATTTTTGGTACTTTCACTGTTCATTGTTTTTCTCTCTATGGTAGCCTACATCATCTTTAATTTAATAGCATTAGAGCTGCTCCATTGCAGCGGCTTAGTACTGTAATCACGCAATTTGCTGTAAAAATGCAGGGAACCACTCGCTATAAATCTTCTAACTGTGATATTTTCATAAATAGAAGTCGCGTTTTTTCATCTGCAACGTGCAGCGATTTATTTTCCAAAGCCACTCATATAATGCAGAAACACTCATGAAGCAAGCAAAACGCGCACTGCGCACACGTATTTGTAGGCTTCTGGTGCAGAATGAGAGGGACAAGTACAGTACAGCCTTGCGCATTTCACACAGGCTGTTAGTTTCACTTTCGCCACAAAGTCGTGTATGTTTAATGGTGAAAATAAATGACGTTTATAGTGAATGCCCCTATAAATGTAACTTGTGCATTGTTTTACTTACTTCTTTTTGACATATCCGACCGAACTACAAACTTTCCAGTGATGTCTGTGAACAGGGATATTCACTCGACAAGCTCGCGCAACTGCGCCGCCGCAAGCTCAATCCACTCAGCGTGCTTTGCTTATCAACTCGCGCACATCAGCTATACAGGCGTTAATACTGAATGGTTTACGTTATATTCATTGCATACATATACTTCGTAGAAATCTTTAATCTCTAATAACTCCATTCTGCTGTCTGTTGTCGGTGTTTCTTTGTCTGAATATGGCACTTATCACATGCTGTGTGGTATCGGCGTTTGGTATCGGGGCATTTTAACGAGTACGAGTACAGGAGCTCAGTATCGGGCCCGATACTGATACCAGTATCGGTATCGGTGCATTCCTAATATGAACATAATTCATTTTTATACTATTACAACAACTGAAAAATATTTTTATAGTCAATTATTTAATTCTGTAATGAATGCACTGAATTTTCATTGGTGCATCACACATTTTTACACCCCAACTTACAATGCCACCATTTTAAGCTTCAAGTCATAAATCAGTTTAATGTGACAAAGCAGCAATAAATCACATATCTTCCTTGTTATTCTGAGTTTCTGTCAAGCCACAAAACCATTTTTATTTCGTCGGTGGTTTGGTTTCGCTACATTTGTATCCCAAAGTCAAATCTAACTGGCCCAAAATCCTACTCCACAGAACTGTATTTAAACATCAAACACGTTCTGATTGACTGCGCTTGTCACTTTGTGCAGTAAATCACTTTTAGTGACGACAGAAAAATACTTGTCTTTATAACGCGACTGTATCCGAATCTGGCTCATCTGTGCACACGAGCGCTTCTGTAATTACAGAAAGCTGGAGCTAATAACAAAACTCACTTAGCTAATTGAAAAGGTAGAGGATTAGGCACAGGACATAAACTAAAGACGGCAGTTGCCTACACAACTATCAGAAGCATCTTTAACCTTATGATAAAGAGCACTGAGGATCAGGAAAGAGAAAACGAAGAAACCCCGCGTTTTCCAGGCAATTAAACAGATGAAATGGGTTTATTACTGAGGCATGGCCCGATTATCATCTATCCCTGAGGGGATGCGGTTATGTGAGCCCTGCTCGCTCAAACATGCATATGCAACCTCAGCCTCTGCCACTTCTGCCGGGATGGTCTGTCTGCCTTGGCGCCACAGACGTTCATTTCAGAGAGACAGCAGTGACTGTGGGACTCTGGGCTTGTTTCCAGGGGGGCAAAATGTGAATGCCACACACATGGACCTTTCTGTGCCAATTTAGATCTAATCTAAACAAACACAGACAGACAACCGGACACTTTTAGGTATGAGCACAGAACGGAAAAACCCTATTCACTGTCATTTTCCTGAAAAGAAAAACAACTTCCTTGCAGAACAGATCTAGGCATGAAAGTGACTGTAAAATTTAAAAGGAAGTTTTTCATTTGTTAGCATTAAACTGGAATTAAATGTGATAATCCTGCTTGGAAATGTCTATTTGCCAGAGCCAGAATAAAAAGTGGGGAAATTAAAGAGAAAAATTGAACAACTAAATTGTATATCAGCTGATATATAGCGAATAAAAAAACAAAAAACAAATGGTACTAATTAGGCATACATAATTTTGTACTATACCAGTTATCAGACAAAATTAAGAGATTTTTTTCATTTATTGGTATCAGTAAATAAAAAAATAAATGTATCATTTAATAACTAATGATTAAAAAAAAAGCCTCTTAACAGCCAATAATATTGTACATATTAAAGATTTACAATATAGCTGCAACATATCAGTTATTAGTCAATATTAAAGTTTTTTTTAAAAACTAGCAGTAAATGACAGAATGAATGAATAAATAAATAAATAAATATGATTTGAATAAATAAACATAAAAATCTGGTTCTAATTAGGGATGCACAATATATCAGTAACATATCAGTTTTCAGTCAATAATAAAAAATAAAAAAATTTGTTTGGTTAATGTTGTTATACTGATATTTTTAGAGAATTTTCAGTATCAGTATATTTAAAAAAAATAAATAAATAAAAATTATTAGAATTTAACACATTTTTTTTTTAAATAATAAAATATTCACTGATATCAGCGGATAACCAGTTTGCATCTCTATGAAAAAACTTTATCATATTATGCCTGGTTAGGACAATGTGTAATAATTTACACGTTTCTAAATTTAGATTCCCAAGGATAAAATGCCTTTAAATATCATTATATTGATTGAGAAATTAGTAGTCAAATGTTTTATGGATTCTCAACAAGAACTTCTTTTTTTTTTTTTTTTATAGAATATTGCCCTATAATTGCAACTACTTAAAACCACTATAAAGGTGCCTGTAAAATCACTATCAGCACTATAATCTTACTCACAGTACAGTGAGTGTAACTTAAACAAGGAAGTACGCGTGGTTGAGTAATGTCTGCCGAGAATCATTTAACTACCGCTGGCACAAAACCTCATTATGATAAATATTTGTGTTTTTATAGCCCCAATCCATCCATTATACCTACAACACTTTCTCGATCTGTGCTGCGGTTTGTCGAATTAGCGATGACATTTTTAACTCTGCCAGTAATTACTCAAACTTGAGACTGGCATACATCCGCCAAACGGGTAAAACGGGTCGGTTACCATTGAGATGACGGTCTGTGTGTGATGAAGAAGTGGCTCGGGCAGCAGGGATATGTGGACACACTCAGGAATGGTGACCGTCCCTCCATCCAGGTCTGCAATGATTACATCGAGCTGTAAATAAAACACAGGAACATGGATGTAAATATGGACCCTTATTGTTCTATATGGGCAGATGCAGAAATATGCATAACATCAACTCATATTTCAAAAACAGGAAACTGAGCGACTCTTTAAGACAAGACCAAACTGGTTAACTCTGATGCACATAAGAGCAGATTCAGCCTTTTGTGACAAAAAAGTTAGCGAATGAGACCTCCTTCGAAAGTATCTTTTGTTTAAATTTCTGACTAAAGGAGCGTTCGGGTCCAAACTAAGTGACCTGAGGTCAAGTATCATTCCCTGGTATCAAGTATCATTCTCTCATCTGAACTCAAGTCATCACATGTAAATGTTCAAGGATGTTCGACTTTTTCTTGTAAACTAAGCTAACCAAGGTAATAACAGTCTAGTAGGTGTAATTGTTAGAGTAAATGCCTATTATTACAGCATTTGGCGGTACAAAAAAACAGCAGGTGATATATGTTCAACAAGATAAACGTCATAAAAATGGGTCAGGAATTTCCCATTGAAAGGCTTTATTACCATAAGGATGAAACTGAAAAAAAAAACCTGATAAAATGCAACCCTATCACATGAACTTTGATAAAAATCTATGATAATTAAGCGTTTATGTTAAATAAACTGTTTGGCCATAACTTTTTTTTAAAAATGGGTCGGAGGTCTGATGCTAAATCCAGACAATAAATTGCAACCAAATATATAATCAGGCAAAATTAACAGACTTATACACTTTCAAAAAAGGGCAAAAACTAGTTGAGATGCACCAAGATAAAGCAAATCAGGTGTATGAGGGCACATGTGTTCTTGCATCTGATCTCATGTTGTGCATTGCATGGAACGCTTTTGTTACACTTGTTTCATCTTGCACTACAGTATATGGCAGATATCTGATCAAACCTTATCTCAAAAGTCTAAATTTCTCGAAGTGTGTTGCATTAATGTTCTCCGGGTCACGGCATGATAAAAAAAATAAATAAGAGACATCTCACCAGCTCCTGGGTCTCTGAGCGGAAGTGTGAGTTGACTCCTATGATGAAGGGCGTCGGAGTGCTGAGCACCTCCAGCAGCTTTCCCGGTAAGATGGGAACATATGTAAAACTGGAGAGGGGAAATAAAATCATGGGGGAGGTTGAAATGATGATTAAAATGAGGAAAAATGGGAACAATAAATGGAAAAACAGAACTGGATGATCTCTCCAAAAAAAGATGTTTTTTAACAAGAAATAATAAAGGGGATGCAATAAGTTTTGTTTCTGTTTTTAATTGGTATTATTTTTTTCATTTTAATGCTTTCGTATTTTATATTTTTATGTTAAAAGTAGACAACAATACATAACAACAACATTGTTATTGTTGTTATTACAGTAACAATGGCAAATAAAATTCTTCATTTTATCAAATGATCATAATCACATCTATTCATTTTACAATCCTGCTACTAGCATTTTATTCAGATTAAATCCCCTTTAAATCGGGTGAGAAAGCGGTTTTTTTTTTTTTTGAGTAACTTCTGCACATCCTGTCATGCCGGGCTGCATAGATGCATTTTGCAGCATTAAGGTTAACGATTAATCGATTAATTGATCGTTAATTTAAACGACGATCCATCATGGAAATGATCGAAAATTGACATCCTTAGTAGCAACAACAACGAAAAATAATAACAATACCTCATTTTATAATAATAAATGATACTACTAATAATCATTATAATAGTTAATAAAAATAATAATATTAATAACAATGAAAAATAACAATAAAATTTTTTTCATTGTTTTTATTATTAGTAATAGTAATAATAAACTATTATCTTCATTAGAAACAATAATAATATTAAGTTGCTGTTATTATTAATTATTATTATTATTACAGTAACAATGACAAATAAAAATAAAATATTTAATTATTATATTAGTTATTAGCAGTAATAGTAGTATTAGTAACGAGAAAATAATAATAAAATGATCAATATCATTAATAATTATTATTATTAGTTATTAGCAGTAACAGTAGTATTAGTAACAAGAAAATAATAATAAAATAATCAATACCATTAATAATTATTATTATTGTTAACATTCATAATAATAATAATAAAAAACTCATTTTATAATAATACATGACACTGCTAATAATTATTATAATGGTTAATAATAATATTAATAATAATGAAAAATAATAATAAAATAATGATAATTTTCATTGATGTTATTGTTGTTGTTATTAATAATAGTAATAATAATACTGATTGTTATTTTTATAATAAGAAACGACAATAATATTAAGTTGCTGTTTTTATTATTATTGTTATTATTATTAAATTGTAAATTATTAATTATTCTAAAATCAACCAGAAATGTACATTTCACCTTTTATTTAAATTAAATGTATTCAAAACTTTTTCAAACAAGCAATCATTAAGCAGCAAACAAATTCGGCGCCAACATATGATCCCTCTTCACCTGTATTTGAGTGGGAACATGATGGCCAGGAGAGCTCGGCAGGCATCCGTTAAACGCTGGTAACTGCTGGAGAGGAACAGGATCTTGTGCTCCGTCAGAGCAGCGCAGAACAGACAGAGAACATTCACGATTCCTGCAGAGAGAGAGAGAGAGAGAGAGAGAGAGAGAGAGAGAGGTCAGCTGAGCCTAAAAATATCAGACCCACTTCCTCTGTTATTTATTTAACAACACAAGGTGGAGATTACACCAACCACATCTGACACTTGACACCAACTGTTGCTGTTTTAATGAAGCTGATTTGCTGTTTAGCACCTAAGCCTGCTGCTGATTGGCTTACCAAGCTGTCTGAAAAGCTGGGCCACGCTGCAGCCGCTCACAGGCAGGGAGTCGTTTATGGGCATCTGGATAACCTGCCTGTCGCCCGCGCCGAGCGTAATGGTCCTCTGTAAGAGGAAAGGGAAGAGAGATCGGGAGATGACAAGAGAAATGAAAATTAGTTTTAACACCTTCTAACACCTCCACCACGGCATTATGGGAAAGATTAATGTGTGCGCGGCAGGCTGGCCATGGGATGAGCTAAAGACAGGAGGTTATTTAATAGAAAAAAAGGAACTCGAAGCCATTCACCATTTATAAAAAGCACCCAAGAGAAAACAACATAGGTTTTTTGGCATTTTCACATCTATTTCCTGTTATAAAAAAAAGTCACCTTTACATTCAGTGCTTTTTTGTGATAGTTACAGATGAAAAAGTTTAAAATAATCAGGTTGAGGATGAAAATTTGCTGTTAAGAATTTCAGAAAGAATCTCAGAATCACAAAATATTAACTTCCAGGAGTATAAGGTGAATAATACAATGTTTTACATTATAAATATAAGGTACGCTCATACAAAAATGTTATAATTAGTGTAAATACCATGACAAAACATTATCAAATATTAGCTGGAAATTATAAGATGGTAAACAATCAGCAAAATCAGCAGTTCTAATTAGTCAAGGATCATCCACGTAACCAAACGGATACTTTTGTTTATGCCCATTTTAGGGCAGTTAATTCAGGTGGAGGTGAGGTCAGTAATGGCGCTTTTCCACTGCGTGGTACAACTCGGCTTGGCACGGCTCAGAACGGTGCGACACGGCTCGGTTTGCGTTTCCACTGCAGTTCAACTTGGAACCTCACTCGAGGTGGTACTTAAAAAAGTACCAGGTACTGTACCCAGTGGAAAACCCCCCAAAAGTGAACCCTACCGAGCCGTACCATGCAGTGGAAAAGCGCCATAAGTGTCAAGAAACCAGTCCTTTTAGAGTAAAAGTCAGGACAGGAAATAAAGAGGCGGCTGTAAAATGACAGCAGGGTGTGATGTTATCACTTCAAACACAGCCACAGCACACAAGCGTTTAACAGCCTTGCATGAGAGCGGGTGCACATTACACACTCTCATAAAATGCTTGCTGTAATGAAACCTCATGACAGGCCCAATCTAAAGCGATAACGTATGCAACTGCACAGGAGAGTCATTTGCAATCATGCATTCATCATGATCAAGATAATGACAATCATTGTGCACTTGAAATTCCCTTCCAACTATGGGAATTTTAAGTGAATACAGAAATGCCATGCAATGTGTGTGTGTGTGTGTGTGTGCATATATATATACACACATTTTATGGAGTTTGAACTGTTATTTTAAACATTAAAATGTTTAAAACAAAAATATATTTAAAAATAATAAAAAATAAATTAAAACTGAACTAAAATACAGTAAAATAATATTTTTATACATTACTATTGCATATATTTTAAATTATATTTTATATATTTTAATATTTACTTTTATCTTTAAAATATATAAAATGTACAAATAAAAAATAAAATAAAATAATTACAAAGTACAGTATTACTCCTATTTTATATAATATTTATATCTTAACATTTTTAAAACTGAAAATAAATATTAATAAAATGTATTTAATTATTTCAATCAAAGGACTCGCTTTGCTTAATGTACAGCTGTTAAAACGAAACAAAAAATCTAAAGGGGACAAAAAAAATCCATTAAATTAATCAGCCTCATTAGTTGACCATCCTGGGCTGCATTTCCCAAAAGCATTGTAAGTCTAAATGAACTGCAGAAGCTTAAAAGCTACTGGCATTGATAGTCATTATGATCAACTTTAAGCTTACAATGCTTCTGGGAAACACAGCCCTGATGCTTTACTAATAACTGTGCACGTTAGTACAATGTTTCCAGGCCTCCACAGCCTTGATCTTGAGCTAGTGCATGCCTTCAACCACAGCAACTGGAGAGGAGTGACGCTGGAAAACTGGACATTTTCATACCAAGTTTTGACCCAATCAGTGATTAAACAACAAGTTAGTCACATACTGGATCAATTTTGATCATAATTTCTGTCATCTAATTGATTCCCCTGATGTTGAGTGTGTGGAGCAAAACGAAGGGGATAGCAGGATTGACAGTGAGAGAAAGAGCTGAACGAAATCAAACAGGGCGTACCGAGCTCTCCTCTCTGTCGTCCTGGCCCGGCTAGATTAACACACAGCAACACAAAACACAAACCATTAAACACATTACAAACAAAATTTACAGACATTACAATATAAAAAAAAAGAGAAATTGCAAAAAGCAAACAAGGAAATACATGACAAGATGCAAAACACAAGGTTGTGATGATAAAACATAGCTGTGAGGGCAAGGGTCAGAGAATTATGAAAATACGGCTGGCATATAAACAGGTAAAACCCTTCCTGAAATAGAAAGTGAGGTCTGGGAAACTCTGACTTGCGTAACAGATTAGATATTACATTGATGACTTCTGGTATGGTCGTATTGATATGGATTATCTTGCAATTGAGTTTTAGTTGGCATTGCAGTCAAGGGTCAGGGACAGTAAAACATGCCCTTCAGGAAGTCCAAAATAATGAAGACTCAATGGATTCTCAGCACTGCTGCAGAAAAAAAAAATCCCCCTTGTGCACACGCAGACTTTTGACCAAGTCACACCTGACTCACCAATTAATTGGCTGAGACTTTTATTAAAGCCAGGCATGTTTGATATTTTACAGTGAGTTTTAGCACTGTCAGAAAATCTGCATATTTAAGGCAAAGAAAGAAAGAAATGTACATTTAAAATTTAAAAACTTAACATTTAAATGTAAGACCTACTAAGCAAAATAATAATAACATTAATACAATAAATAATTACATATTAAGTGACCAAATTATTGTATTATTGAGTAATGAATGGTGATTAGGGATAATAAAAATTACATTTAAATATTATAAATAAAAAAAACTTTTTTCCAAGTCTTGCAATGATGTTTGATATTATTATATGGCTAAAAATATGGCTAATCCATAATATGGCCAAAATGATTGCAAGTAGATCATGAGATAAATCTTTAAATCAATAACTAAATTACAGCAAAAAATATTTTATATAAATATATTCAATGATTTGTATATATTAATTCTTATGTATTTAATCTTTAATTTATCTTTAAAATGTACAAATGAAAGAAAGATAATATAAAATTAGATTATTTAGGATATTTAAAAAAAAAAAAAAACGTTTTATATATTAATATTTATGATTATTAGAAACATCACATTTTTCTATATCCAGATGGTGATTAGGGCTAATAAAAATTAAATATAAATATTATGAGTCACTTTTTCCCCCCATGTCTTGCAATTATGTTTGATATTATTGTATGGCTAAAAAGGTAATGTTTTTCTACCGAACCATAATATGGCCTAAATTATTGCAAGTAGATTGTGAGATAAATCTTCAAGTCAATAACTAAAATACAGCAAAAATACTTCCTATAAAATAGGATGATTATTTAGAATATTTGAAAAAAAACGTATTTATTTATTATTATTAGAAACATCATTTTTTAAATATGTGTGAATAATCTTGTAATTCTGAACAATGAATTTAAGACATATTACTTTAATGACCTTGCAACATAAAGAAACATATATATAGTTATATTTATTAATATATAAATAAATATAGTTCCATTTATTTTTAATGACCAAAAAATCTTCTGCTCTGTTATATGCTCAACTATAGGGCATTAAAAAAATTAACATCTGCATCTAATAACAGCCTAAGAGATGGTTAATTCAATCAGAAACTGATTCAGAACAATACATCATCATCTAATCAACCTAATTTTCAAATGGAAAGTTTTAACATGATATGTTATACACAAAACACTCCCTTTCCAATGCACACAAGATAAGCAAAACAATCAAGCACTGAAGCTGTAGTATGTTGTTTTGCGTGTTTCTAAGGCTGTCATTCATACACGCTGCAGTGTGCTTAGACACCATCTGCCACCGTCCCAGCCCATATGTTCAGTCCACGCCAACCAGGCCCAGGACACAAACACCGGCACCATAAGCCTCTGTGTGTAAGCGTGTGTGTGTGTGTGTGTGTGTGTGTGTGTGTGTGTGTGAGGAGGTGCTTAAGTGTTTATCTGTGCACTGTCCCATAAAATAATCAATAAGCAGATAAAAGAAACTGCCACCAAAAAAAATAAATAAATAATGATTGATGCATTTCAGGTGCAACTGATTGCAGCCAAAGAATCAGGAAGGAATAAAGCACAATGTTGATACTCATGAGCAGCAGTGATTTCAAATGACTGAGAAATGCAAAGCATTGATTGATTGATTGATTGATTGATTGATTGATTGTCAGGCATAATCACAAATAGGTTGATTGGTTGAAGCTGCTCGAAGGTAAATGTTACCTGGAAACAACCCAGTAGCCAGTCAGTTAAACTACAAAGAGGGGGGTAATTTATCTGGAACACAAGGGAGTCAGGTTTACACTTCAGGGGAGGGAATCATTTGGTTGTAACACAAAAACCGCACGTCGGCTTGAGAATATGAGAACGTGAGCATGTTATACAGCAACCAATCATACTTAAAGCGATGGTTCACTCAAAAATGAAACTGTCATTTTATTCACACGCATGGCTTGATTTTGTGGAAAACAAAAAGAGAAACTGGCCACTCTTTTTTATATAATGAAAGTGAGTGGGGATTTTACTGTCAAGCTCCAAAAACGAATGATTTTCAGAGAATAAATACTTATTAAATTTAGAAATACTTATTAACACACTAAATTTAGCTCTATCCTTGCATAAAGTGATCATATAACTTCAGAGCACTCAGAATATAGTGCATGTGTCATATACACCACTTTTATGATACTTTTATAGTGTTTGTGTTATTTTGGAAATTAACACCAGAGTTATTACAGTTAATTAAACCATTTGTTTCAACAATTTTTTCTATTTTTCTTGAAATTAAACAAACATTAACTGGAGGCAAACTGTAGCACGTAACGTATAATTGAGACGCGAGCTGGTGTACAGAAGCAAAAATAGTGATACAAGACCTTAAGATCATATATATATATATATATATATATTCCCCCCCACTAAGTTGCTACAGCAACAGTTCTCATTTTCATTTAGTTTAACTTGTTAATTAAAATTGAAATAATAATGAATAACAACAGTATATATTTACCAAAAAAAACTGAAAAAAAATACTACACAAAAATGTTTTATACAAATGACAAATGCATACAACAAAATTACTAAAACTTTAAGTAAAATTAAAATAATATGGAAAATATAAAAATGAAAATTACTTAAAAATATTACTAAAAACTACAATATTATCTCAACGAACACATCTCAAAGTCCCATTCATCTTCATTATAAGGAAAATGAGTAGCCTGGATATTCTTCAAATCATCTTTTTGTGTTTTAGAGAAAAAAGATGATATAAGATTTTAATCATTTCAATGCTCATTAATGAAATTAATTGGTGAAATATCATTATCAACTAGGATTATCTTTATATATGTTAAGTTTAGTACATGGTACATAGTATTCAGGGTCATCAAGTGTCCATTCATTCTGAGACAGATAAGGGAGCATATGAAGTAGGGCTGCGCAAAAAATCGAATGCGATTTTCATGCGCATCTCGTCAGTAAAGGCACTCCTGTGATTAGTAGTAAATCTCCAGCACATGCTTTCAGATGGAGCGGCATTTACTACACAGAGCCGTAGTTCACTGACAACCTACGCAAAATCGCGTTCAAAATCGCAGGTGATTCATTGTCGATTATGAACGCGATTTTGTGTAGCTTGTCAGTGAACTACGGCTCTGTGTAGTAAATGCCGCTCCATCTGAAAGCATGTGCTGGAGATTTACTACTAATCACAGGAGCGCCTTTACTGACGAGATGCGCATGAAAATCGCATTCGATTTTTTGCACAGCCCTAATATGAAGGTTAAGACTAAAGCATCTGTGTCTTCCATAGTAGTGCAAATCTTCCACACTACCCATGATGCATGGAATTACAGCACCATTTACAAACGTGTCTTTAATCTCTGATATCTTCAGAGATAAACACTCATTTATCCATAGATAATGAAGGTCTGTGTTGAAGAGAAGTCCAAAAACAATACATACAGACATTAGATGTTTTTTTTATTAAAACATGGCAGACTGCGAAATTTTCACCTGAGAGCCTCCAGCTATAGGAATGATGCAAGTGAGAAGGTTTCCGATCACCGTTTCCATAGGAACGGTGAGGCCATCCACATGAACGGTGTAGATTAGACTCAAGCAGTTCTGCAAAGTAAAGAGACGCAAGATTGAGTCTAAATAAAGGGAAATCTAATACCATCATATCTTTATTGCTATTTTTGTTTTACTTTTTATAGATTGAGACAGGACAGAAAACGATTATAAGAGGGAAATGGTATCAGGAGAGACCACAGGCTGGATATGAACCTGCATTTCCTGGCTCAACATGACTGGAATTTGTGTAAAACACAAAATCTTGAATTGCATTTATGCAAACTTAGGCAAAATTTGGTTTCCTGTTTAACATCACAAAATCTGTGGATTTTAATGTCACCAAGGTAACTGGCTAACACATGAGAATTTCTCAAAGTTATAAGAATTACTGGGTGCATGGGTGGGTGTTGAGGGGAAAAAAAAGTAAATTAATAGTTTCACCACTGTTTTCCAGCAAAAGTATGTTTCAAATAGCTGCTATGGAGTTACAATATAAATGCACAATTTCCAGCTATTGCTTTTCTTATTTTTTTAATAGTAATTTTTATTTTTTATTTTTTTCGTTTATTAAGATTTAGTATATTTGGATTTTATTTATTATGTTTATTTATTGTTATTTATTATTTAATGCAACTCTTTGAAAACTTGTATTATTTCTTATATAGCACAGTTTTTTTTCCTCGCATAAATAAAATATGTTGCTTTTTGTGATCAGGGTCAGGAAGATAATATAATTTTTTTATTATTTTTTGTAAAGAACATATGAAGACAATTCTACTACTACTACTACTAATAATAATAACAACTAAATTAAAAATATTCATTTTTTAAAATATATAAATTATATTTAGATATTTTTATTTAGATATCTAAAAGAAAATACAGAATTTTTTTTCTGATACATTAAATAAGTTACAATATTGTGAAGGTCCGAGAAAACGGTAGCCTAAAATAATAAAAATCTTACTGCTGAGCCCTGACTTGTTTTAGATTCTGTCACGTGCAACTTTGTGTGTCTCTCTTACCCTAAAAACCTCAGTGTGGTCCAAACGGGACACGAGAACCAGGCTTTTAGGAGCGTATAGTTGAGCGGGCTGGAGCACGTCTGGACTGTCATCTTCATCGGCCTCACTGGGCTCTCCTTTCTGTAGCTCAACACACAAACAACAAATAAAACACCCTCAAGCTACACTTCAAATCACTTAAACATTAGATGGTCGATCTACAAAAGAAGCAATATCTCAACCACCATAATCCATTTTAACACAGCAGTAAATCACCCCACCCATCAGCACCACTGCATCCTATTCTATCATTTCTGCACGTGCTCGGCACACACCTGCGGGTTCTCCACGGACTTCCAGAAGGTGAAGCAGGCGCAGTAATGCCGCTCGGAGTTGATGTCTGTGAGAACCGACACAAAGAAAGACGGAGGCTTTCTCTCTGGAACCAGCTGCCATCCACTGGGCTGACAGAACTGAAAGAGACGCCACACAATTAAAAAGATGGCTTCATCAGATCCTATAAAAACACTGCCAGAATTATTTAATTTTGTTGGCTAAATCTATGAATTTTGGGATATCCTCTGTATTTGTTTGTGATGGGCTTACCAGCTCAAGGCCCTGAGGAAAGGGGTTATCTTCCCAGTCCTTCTCTGGGAAACGCTGGAGAATCCGACCTTGACCCTCACTACCTCCTACACAAAAACAAAGAGAAAAACAAAGGATAAATGGATGCATGAGGACTAAAAGCAGCTTATGTAAAGCTTTGCAAATTTGACTTGACAGAAAATGCCTTTAGTTTAGTGCACAACATGATAACCCCATAAACCCATTTTTTTCCCTCTGGAAAAAAAAACATAATAAAAATACATAATATGCTGATAATGAGTACTTCCTGGCTTATAAACAAGTAGTGCAAACTTTGTTTATGTCTTTGTATTTTAGGCATTGTTAATTAGTAATTTCAAACTAACATGAAATATTATCGCATATTTAATTCCTTAAATGTCTCTTGTGCATGATTCATTTATGCACATTGTTGTGGAGGAAAAAAAGTTCTGCTTTCATAACCTTGTATCAAAATTCCTTTGAAATGACTTAAAATAAAACTTCAAAAATAAAATAAAAAGCACAAAATATGATATATAATAAAATAAATATACAAATACTATAAATCAAACAAAACTAAAAACTAAAAAGAAACCAACAAACAAACAAAAAAACAAAAATGAAACAAACAAAACAGAAAATACAAAACAAAGTAAAACAAACATCAAAACATTTGAGTTTGAAGCTGTATGAAATAGGCTGAAAATAAAACAAAAAATAAAAAACAAGACAAAGCACAAAATTACTAAATAAATATACAAATATGATAAAGCAAACAAAAAAAACTAAAAATAAAACAAAAATGAAAAACAAATAAAACAGAAAATAAAAAGTTTTGCGTTTGAAGCTGTATGAAGTAGGCTGAATTAAAAAAAAAAAAAAAGGTTAAGACAAAATTATATAAAATAAAATACATCTAAAAATATAATGCAGCAAACCAAAAAATAAAAACAAAAGATAACAAACAAAAAAAAACTAAACAAAAAATCTCAGTGTTTGAATCAGTGTGAAGCAGGCTGAAAATAAAACTTGACACGTAAAATAAAAATAAAAATAAGAAAAATAAATTATAACAGAAAACAAGAAATTAAAAAAAGATCTACAAACATGTAGGGATGGGTACCGAAACCCGGTATTTAATCGGTACCGGGGCTAAATTATGAAAGACCGGAGTATCGATAAGCTCTGACGTTAACGGTTCTGCTATCGGTACTGGAGAAATTAATAAAACACACATACATTTATTATTGCTATATATACATTATCTTGCAAATTCTATCTCACCAGAGTCACCAGCTGTTTTTCAAACATTTGTCTATGATGCATTATTGCTATTAGCAATTCAGAAGAGATCGCGCTCAAGCGGAGGAGCTTCAGCACGCGCAACATGAAAGCCCTGTTTAATTATGATAGAAGAGAGAACTAAACATTCAAACATCTGCTTACACTTTAGGCCTGTGGCTGTTATATTAAGCTGATTTAATTTTTTTATTTCGATTTTGGCTTCTAAGGATTATACAAAAGAACACATGAGGTAAAGCTATTACTTATTATTAACTAGCTGCGTTTCGTATTGCGCAACTTCTTTCCCTTCACAGCGGTGCGCATTCGCTCCTCCCTAAAACCCAAACTTAACGTCAGCATCAGCTCAATCGGTGGTGATTGTTGTAAGATGCCATCTTTACTGTTGCTAAATTGCGGGACATGTTTGATAATAAAACGTTGAAAGCACAATCCGCACAA
>NW_015634013.1:6421-11491 GCF_001515625.1 Sinocyclocheilus rhinocerous | reverse complement strand
AAAACAAAAAGTACCGATAAGAATACCGTTAAAGTACCGAATCGATAAGCAGTATCGGTAAGAGTAGTAATACCGTTAAAACCTTAACGATACCCATCCCTACAAACATGACAATATAACAAAAACTAATCAAAACATTTCAGCGTTTTGAAGTATGAAGAAGGCAGTATAAGTGAGAGTTGAAAATATCACAACAGGAGAGGAGAGGAGAGGAGAAACAGCACCTGCCTGGGCTTTCGTCAGCTAAACAAAACCATACAGACCCACCAAACAAACAATGACTGGGACATCTCCCAAGACCAGGCACAAGAATCAGAAAGCACACACAAATTAAATCATTTTGCAGGGCTGGATGATCCAACGTACAGCACTGACAACACTCCAAAAGACCCTGGAAAAACAACTCCATCAAAAGAGTAACTTTTACTCTTTTCAGAGAGGGACCAAATGTTATCTGGCATAGAGTAAAATTTTCTTCAATTTGAGTACATTTTACTCGGGCAAATTTACTGTGTACAGAAGATCTGCTGAACAGCAAGCGTTGTGAAATTGAACACAGGGATGGTTTGTGTCAGTTACAGAATGCTCTTATTGCACAGAGGAATCATGGGATTTGAGCCTGAGTTCATTTAGACAGCTGTCCCTCTTCACCCAGAATAAATGAGTTAGTGACCCAATCCCTGTGCTGACGGCACGATGACCAGCAGGACAAGACTTTAAGTGTCAAACTGAAGCCTTATCCAAGAAAAGCCCTCCTTTTGAGTAAAGGACAAAGGTTAAAGGTTAAGAACGCACACTTTATTTGAGCCTAGAACAATATTCTGAAAAACTTGAAAAAAACATTGAATTTCCCATTCTTTAAACCAAATTTAAAATGTTCGTTACTTTAAAAAAATTCTATTAAAATTGTACTTCCATTACTTTTTCATGAAAGTGCAGAAAATATAATTATAAAATAATACTTAAAAAAAATAAAATAATAATAATTATAAAATGAAATATTAATATTAATAATAATAACCATTATTATTATTATTAACAACAGTTTTATAATAATAATAATAATAATAATAATAATAATATTATTATTATTGTAATAACACTTATGAAACTAATATTTTATTGTGTTTTATTTTATTTTATAAGACCTGAATGCATCACTCTCTAGGTTGCTTCTGCAACTGGAATAAACAAAAAAAAACTGCAAAAAAATAAAATAAAATAAAATAGCTGACTTTTAAAGCTCACACATACAAAATCATTTTCAGAGATTGGAATTCCCCCAACCCCTCACATGTGTGCGTTTGCACATATAAAAAGGTGAGACTCACTATAGGTGAGTGAGTGATGTGGTGCACATGGATGATGGGGTTAAAATAAACGAACGGCCACACCTTCCTCCTTACATCAGCTCGGGCTCATGAAGAGTGTCATGTTTACTCGAGAGCGATCCAGGTGAGCCATAAACAATGATGCATTGTGGAAAATCAACTAAAGGTTGGTACGTGCAGCCTGGGTGTCAACAAACAAGTCTGGAGTTGGAATAAGACTTTAACCTCTCCCTAAACAACGAAGCCAAGCTTCTAGCCACTAGAAATTATATCAACAGAAACTCAAACACTGGTGCAGATGACTTCAGTGAATAGAAGTAATTTTAGTAATATTATTCAAAGAATTCCTACACATTCTGACCAATGAATTCCTTGCATTTTTCAATGAAATATCATTTTACAGACATAAAAAGGCCATTTCTAACTAAAGAAATACTAAAGAATGCTCAATACAGAAATGTTTATTAGAATTTCCATTACTTTGTATTAATTTCAATTAACTTTATAATAAATAATAAATAAATATTGATAAAATAACACATTATAAAACACTACTAATTAAAAAAATAAAATAATTAAGAAATAAAAAAATATAAAATCAAAATTACCTGACAAATTCAGGTTTTCCCAGAACTTTCACTTATTTCCTCGCAATCTAGACCAACTGGGTGGTAAAACCCCTTTTTGGTACAGTTTAAAAAGGAAAGACTCCAGATGCAATTCTACTGGATAACAGGCAAAATAATACCTGGAGGCAATCTGGAGCCTGTCCAAAATACAGGCACCACAATAGAGCCTATTCACAACGCTGTATGCTGCCAAAATTAGCCTGTTGTGAAAATGACCTTTGGATGGCATTGGCCTGGAAGATTAAGCCGGCCGGTGGAGAGGAAATGCACCAACTTCAGGTGATATTCATATACAGTTCTGGCCCGCTGCCAGGGCCCCCAGGCGGTCACTCTACACTCGACCCCCATTTAGTGGAACTGACATGTTATCACCACAGGGTAAGAGTGTAGAGTTAGGATTAGTTTCATTTTCCCTTGCAAAAAAAGAAAAAAATATCAAGACAAGCGGCCAAGAAACGAATCTGAGCCAGAATCAGCGTGCAAAATCAAACTGTTTTTTGAGGCCTCCAACGTGTTGGGGAAATCTAAAACTCGCTTTCGTTCCCACCCCCCTACTTTTTCGCTATCTTAGAATGAGAGCGAAAGCAACTAGATGAGTGAAGGAGAAAAAGAGACATCCAAGCACAAACAGGCACTGTTCTCCAAACACTAATTCGCTCATGCCGATTCCAGCATTCCGTGACATTCCGATTCCAGAACTCTGGTGCTCCCAGATAACAGCTGAGTCGGCAAACGAGGCAAGAACTCTCCCGAGGGGAACGTTGTGAAAGACCTAAACCGAAGTTATCAACACGTACACATGCATTTAGCACATTTAAACCCAAAATGCACAAGTAGGAATGCTGCATGCAAGGCTTTGGACAAATCAGAGAAGAATTCTGACCTCATTTTTGGACTCTAAGGACAAAACAAAAAGCTTGTAATCAAAACATGTGAGCTGAGGACAAACCCACAGCAAGTTGGAATCAACGCGAATCTGAGAACCTTCTGAAATCCGACAAAGAAAAATGGGGTCAGTGGGATTTTATGGAGGCCACATAAGCCGTGAAGGTTTCTCAATGATCTACCAATCCACCTTATTTGTGGGACCAGACTACCAGCAAACTTGCACTTGAGATTTTGGCTCTGTATGGTACATGGACATGGGGAATGTGCTTGGATAATCCCACAAAACCGATCTGGACATATGAGACTTCAATAAATCTTTTTCCAGACAAGTCTTGCTTGTTCAGATGGAAGGAAATGCTCAGATGTATGTGATTCAAAAGCTAAATCTGCATTGTTTTTTTTATTAATCGCCACACAACAATATGAGCTCACTGTCCATTGCGATTTGTTTCCACAACTTTCACGCAATTTTCACCAAAGAAGAGCACAGTGAACTTATTACAGGGACAATCTCCTGGAGCAACATCTCATTTGCAGGAATCGGCCCTGACCTCTTACCACTACCCCACACCACCTAGTCATTTAGGCCTCTAAAGAACTTAAATAACCCGCTTAAAATCTTTTAAAAATTTATAGGTGAGAGTTCAAACAAATTAATGGGTCTGAATTATGTAAACTATGACCCTGGCACAGAACTACAAAGCTCTCAAATCTCATTTATGCAATTTGAATATGTACACATTCAAATTTTGCAAGTCGAAATCAGTTACGAGAGACGTTATTTGTCAAATGCCATAATTACTGTCACACCTGACGTGCCTCGCCATATTTGAATCAATGCAGT
Organism: Sinocyclocheilus rhinocerous; assembly: GCF_001515625.1. NCBI lineage: Eukaryota > Metazoa > Chordata > Actinopteri > Cypriniformes > Cyprinidae > Sinocyclocheilus > Sinocyclocheilus rhinocerous. The sequence continues at coordinate 7,799 of NW_015634013.1, read as the reverse complement.
CATTAAGAAAAACGGAAAACCAAGTACATGAAAATATTTGTTAATGGAAATAAAAATGGAAAAACACAAACTAAATTACATTTTCATGACTAAAACAAAAATCACATTTTAAAATGTTGGTAAACAATTGCACATTATACTATTTACTTTTAAACAGCCCTAAAATAATAAAATTAATAAAAAACAAATAAAATGAAACTGTAAAACTAAATGAACTAACAAACTATTGGAAACTAAACTGAAAAGATCAATTGAGAATAAAATTTTAATAAAAATTTAATTAAAAATGATATTTTTATATCTATTTTTTTTAAAATGTATGTGTATTTGTGTGTGTATGTATGTATGTATGTATGTATGTTATGTATATGTTATGACATATGTATATTATGTCAATTTTCAAACATTTCCATGATCGATCATCGTTTAAAATAACAATCAATTAATATTATAAACAATCAATTAATATTATTAACGTTGTGTACATATATATATATATATATATATATATATACACACATACATACGTGTGTGTGTGTGTGTGTGTGTGTGTATACAACGATAATGACGATAACCCAGAGTCAATTGCGGTGTGACAAGCCATATTCTGTGGTCTAGGGAGGAATGAAAATCATACAAATTTGATATGACAAATAATTACAGGATTTTTATTTTTGGACTACCCATTCCTTTAATACAAACCACAGACTCAACCGCAGCTTAATTGACAGCCATTACCCATCAGTTCCGTTAAACGGCATAAAGGTGTCATCTTTTTTTGGAGTAGGTTTGACACAGCCTCCCTACAACCTGAATGATCACATTTCAAGACACTTCCGCTTTACCCGGCTATACTATGACTCACTAGTTCATCTGGTTATTAATAGGGAAATTTCACCCTTTCCTTCATGCAGGATCTGAGAGAGACGCCACGAGACAGTCACACCGCCCTGCTAGTCAGCCAGCAGGTGAAGTGAAACCAAAGGCAGGTGACCAACTACAGCAATCAAAAGGAAAGGAAGGAAAGGACGTGACGTGTGGCCAGGTATGGTGTGTCCCATAGTTGGAATTTGTGCTCTGCATTTAACCCATCCAAGTGCACATTGGTATTGAAGGTGGAGAGAGCGCTGAATATTCACTTCCCCCACCTACAATCACTGCCGGACCTGAGACTCAAACCCGCGACCTTCGGGTTACAAGTCCGACTCTCTATTCATTAGGCCACGACTGCCCCCAAATCACAAGATTCTATCAAAAAAACTCAATGAGGAAACTAATGCATTCAATGTCAACAATGTGGCATCAACCCTCTACATTGCGAGTAAATCACTCGCATATGCGACTAAATCTTTACTCTGGGCGACTAAATGATATTAGC
>NW_015634013.1:1078-4803 GCF_001515625.1 Sinocyclocheilus rhinocerous | reverse complement strand
GTGTGTGCGTTTGCGTGTGCGAGTTTGTGTGTGTGTCTGTGTCTGTGTGTGTGTATATGTATGTATATTTATATATTTATCAGTCTGGCGAGTAAACTAAAAAATTTACTAGCCAATGGCGATTCAATTGCCAAAGTGTTCGTAGAGGGCTGGGCATTCATGTATCAATCACAAAGATGACGACTAAACTACGTGGTCAGGCCATGAGTAATACAGACTTCCTTAATATGCAGAAAACGCATTCTGAAGCAACTGCGCCTGATATTTAGAGGGCTGGGCATTCATGTATCAATCACAAAGATGACGACTAAACTACGTGGTCAGGCCATGAGTAATACAGACTTCCTTAATATGCAGAAAACACATTCTGAAGCAACTGCGCCTGTGCACCACAGATATTCACTATCACGCTTGTCTAAGAGACAGACATGCAGCGTGGTTGCGACTGTGTGTTAGCGCATGTGGGTGAGCAAAAAACGCTGAATTTTCAGCATCATTACTTCAGTCTTCAGTGTGAAATGATTCTTCATTATAATGTGCTACTCATGATTTGCTACTGAAGAAACTTATTATACTAAGAAATTTCTTATTATTGTCAATGTTGAAAAAGGTTGCACTGTTTAATTTTTTTGTGAAAACCGTGATGCATTTTTTTCAGGATTCTTTGATGAATATAAAATTCAATTCAAAAACAGCATTTATTTAAAACAGAAATCTCTTGTAACATTATAAATGTGTTTATTGTCACTTTTGATCAAATTAATGCTTATTTGCTTAATAAAAATGTTAAATGGATAGTACATCCAAAATTGTCATTAATTGTCATTACTCACCCTCATGACGTTCCAAGCCTGTAAGACCGTATATGTGTGTGTGTGTGTCTGTGTCTGTGTGTGTGTATATGTATGTGTATTTATATATTTATCAGTCTGGCGAGTAAACTAAAAAATTTACTAGCCAATGGCGATTCAATTGCCAAAGTGTTCGTAGAGGGCTGGGCATTCATGTATCAATCACAAAGATGACGACTAAACTACGTGGTCAGGCCATGAGTAATACAGACTTCCTTAATATGCAGAAAACGCATTCTGAAGCAACTGCGCCTGATATTCACAGATATTCACTATCACGCTTGTCTAAGAGACAGACATGCAGCGTGGTTGCGACTGTGTGTTAGCGCATGTGGGTGGGGCAGCAAAAAACAAGTATGTTGTCTTGCAAAGAGAAAAGACTGGGTCACATTCTAAAAGTTCTCAATCGTGCAAAGAATGTGTTGCCGTAACCCGCCAATTTTTTACTAATTCACTATGGTTTAATTTAAAACCTGTCTCTTCAGGAGCTCAACGTGGATTCTAGAGAAAGGCTTGGCGGCATGTCAAAACCAGAAAACCACAGCCTGCTCCTATGGCCCGCGCCCCACGTTGTCAAAACAGTTTGTCGCTATGGCTGCCAGGACCTGAGAGGCCACAGTTAAGCGTGTCAGGGAGTACAGCACAGGCTAGGTGGGCAGACACAGGAAGTTGTCAACCACCATCTATAGCAGTGGTTCTCAACTGTTGGGTCATGACCCAAAAATGAATCATGAGTCTGTTCAAAAATGGAGAAAGGTCCATGTAAATAATAAAAGGAGACTGAACATATAATTCAAAATACTGATTAATAAAAACAAATTAAGAGTCTGAAGTATGTGTTGTGTATCAATACATACTATTACATGGTCGAATCAAAACAGCCCTAAAAGCTTCAATGAAGGATATGAGTTTTAAGCAGTCTAAACTGTCAAACATGACATTTGAATTGCAATGTATGTACATTAAATTATATAATTATATGCATCATCCACTACTGTAAAAGTTTGGGGTTGGTCAGATGTTTTCATGCTTTTGAAAGAGGTCTCTTATGCTCACCGAAGTTCATAAAAATACAGGGAATATTGTGAAATATTATTACAATTTAAAATACATGTTTTCTATACAGTACTAGGGACCACTTAGGCCTATATAAAAGCATCCAAAAAGCAGCATGTCATGGGACCTTTAATAGATTTTAAAATAGATTTTTTTCTGTGATGCAAAGCTGAATTTTCAGCATCATTACTTCAGTCTTCAGTGTGAAATGATTCTTCATTATAATGTGCTACTCATGATTTGCTACTGAAGAAACTTATTATACTAAGAAATTTCTTATTATTGTCAATGTTGAAAAAGGTTGCACTGTTTAATTTTTTTGTGAAAACCGTGATGCATTTTTTTCAGGATTCTTTGATGAATATAAAATTCAATTCAAAAACAGCATTTATTTAAAACAGAAATCTCTTGTAACATTATAAATGTGTTTATTGTCACTTTTGATCAAATTAATGCTTATTTGCTTAATAAAAATGTTAAATGGATAGTACATCCAAAATTGTCATTAATTGTCATTACTCACCCTCATGACGTTCCAAGCCTGTAAGACCTTCGTTCATCTTCGGAACACTAATTAAGATATTTTTGATGAAATCCGAGAGCTTTCTGACCGTGCAAAGACAGCAACGCAACTAAACATTTTACGGCACAGAAAGGTAGTAAGGACAGCATTAAAATAGGCCATGTGACATCAGTGGTTCAAACGTAATTTTATTAAGTTACGAGAATACTTTTTGTGCACAAAGAAAACAAAAATAAAGACTTTATTCAACAATTCGTCTCCTCAGAGTGCGCATGCGTCATGGTACTCTCATGAACGTGCGTCAAAGACTGACACGGAAGAGAAGAAACTGTTGAATAAAGTAATTGTTTTTGTTTTCTTCGTGCACAAAAAGTATTCTCGTAACTTCATAAAATTACGGTTGAACCACTGATGTCACCATGACTAGGGGCTGCCCGATTAATCGAATGTGATTGTCATGTGCATTTTGTCAGTAAAGCCAGTTCTGTAATCAGCAGTCAATCTTCATCACCTGCTTTCAGATGGAGCAGCATTTACTACACAGTGTCAATCGCAGACGATATTATTGCGCGATTATGAAATTGAAGAAATCGTTCTCGATAATGACAGCTGTTTGCATAGCTTTTCAGTGAACTACGGCTCTGTGAAGTAAATGCTGCTCCATCTGAAAGCATGTGAAAATACCACATTTAATAACATGTTTTTACTCGCTTCATAACGTCAGTCGAGTGATTGAAATAAATCCTTCTGTAAGATGATGTGGCTTCTTACACAGAATAAGGCACGCAACATATTTCATAGTATTTAAGCAGTGATTTCATAGTATTCTAAGCAGTGATAAAGGCTATGTCGATTAGCATTGCATTATAGATAAACTTTATTTTAATGAAAATTATAATAAGACCTCAGATAAACCATATATTGTTGTAGTCGTGTGTTTATTAGTCACACTGAATCAATGAAAGCAGTTAAATCGTCTGTTTATTCACCTGCAGCGATAGGCATTTCCTGGAATTCTTCTGCGGGGCATATTTGGAGTTTCTGCGTGTGAGCACCCTCTGGCCTTCGGATGGAGATTTACTACTGATCAAAGAACCGCGCTTCACTGAAAGATACGCATGACAATTGCAGCATTTGCCTAATCGCGAATGCAATTTAATTTCGCTTTACCGTGCAGCCCTTACCAGGACTATTTTACAGATGTTCTTACTACGTTTCTGGGCCTTGAACATGTCTGTTGCATTGCTGTCTATGCAGGGTCAGAAAGCTCTTTACAATTTTTTAGGATTTAATAA
>NW_015634013.1:0-700 GCF_001515625.1 Sinocyclocheilus rhinocerous | reverse complement strand
TAAAAAATTTATCAGCACAGTTTTACAAACCCTAACATTTTCTATTTGTTTTCTGAGCCACAATGACATCAGCGATGTGTGAAACTGTGGTGCTCTCATGTCTGCGTTCTATGCAAAGACCTGCGGTTTTGATATTTTAAGTCGGGCACTTTGGTTTTCAGTGGACAAGTACCGGTCTTTCCAAAAACTCTTAAAGAGCTTATGTGCTTCTAAGACAAACTAATGTCACAGCATGAGACATAAATCGAGTTTTATTTAGACTGCAGATAAACACTCTCACACACACTGACACAGAGGCATTAACTGCTGCGTTAACAAGGATTAGGGCTGGGCGAGAAACATTGCAATGATTTTAATTAGCTTTTTATTTGGCCATTAAGTTTTCTAAAGGCCACATCAGTAGACTAGCTTCCACCCTGACACCCTCACTGTCATGTGACAGATAATTATGAGTGTTAAGTCTGAATAAGTTCATAACATCCTTTTTTTTGAGTTACTTGTCAACATAAGTGTGGCATTTTTTAATGTATTAAGCTGTTTTAGTCAATTTAGGTAAATATTGGCGATTTGTTTTTAGGTATAACTTGAATATAAATTAAATGTATTATTATTATTATTTTTTTAATATATTCTTGAGTTTATTAATGAAAAATTGTGTTTGAAAACAAATCAAACATGCATAAATGCATAAATATTTGAA
>NW_015634012.1:1191119-1214510 GCF_001515625.1 Sinocyclocheilus rhinocerous | reverse complement strand
AAAATTTTATAATTTAAAAATGTATAACAAATTAAATCTCTTGAGCTTCAGCCACCACTGATGACTACACTTACCTGACACTGACTTCTTATTTTCTAAAATGCAAGAAAAAAATCATGCCTTCCATGATATGACCTCTTTAAAAAAGAAGCAAGGGTGTGAAGACAGAAAGATCAGGAAAGGCAATAAATAAATAAAAATAAAAAAAGCAAATGCAAAAGAAAGCAAGCACAAAAAAAAAGGAGATATTATAATAACAGCAATTGAGAGGAAGCCATCTCTGTAATAAAGCACTACAGCCTCTAATTTTATGGGGCTACAGAAGCTTATTAACTATTCCAGCTCTGAGCTCTATGAAAGCCATGCCAGACAGCATAGATCACGACACTCGGCACATATATGCCAAGACAGCAAGTGCGTGTAGGGTCTCGTTCTCCCAGCATGCAGTGCAGCTCTCAGAAATAGAGCAGGAGAAAGCAGCGCTCCTGGGACCGAGGCACAGGGCTAATAAAAAAGAGCTCCACTGCTCTCATTCCGACAGGCCCAGGTGAGTGTGAGAGGAGAGAGAGAGAGAGAGAGAGAGAGAGAGAGGTTGTCAGAAGTTATCATAGGACTCAGTCTATGTTCCATTAAAAGAAGTGACTGAGCAAAACACTTTTCCTCCTAAACACTCCTCCTAGGTTTACAAGCATTTACTAGTGCCATTAGCCTGCTTCCTCTTTGATATGTGAACATCAAAAATATAAATTACAAATAATTATAAGTGCTTAATCGCTTTTCCAATGCTTCAATCTTAAAAATAAAGGTTTCAAAACTTTTTTTTTTTTTTGCAGCGATGCCCTATAAGAACCATTTCAGTTCCACAAAGAACCTTTCAGTGAACATTTCTTAAAATAACTTTTTTTTTTAGTGTGAACATTTTAATAATCTAAAGAACCTTTGGTGGAATGAAAGCGTTCCAAGGATGTCAAAAATTCTTCATGGAACCATTGATGCCAGTAAAGAAATGTATTGACCACTGATATTACAATGAATGGAAAAATTGGAACACCCAATATGGCAACTCCTGCCTTCTAAATAAAAGAGCCAATCGCTAACAGGCCCTTTTCACATTTCCGAGGTTCTCAGAAGCGGAAGTCATCATAGCTGGCTAAACTTATATAGTGGCGAATGGAAGCTATTATAAAAAAATAATTTGCCCCATTAGCAAAAAGGGGGGAAAATATCAACAATAGCATTTCCATGACTTTCCAAAAGGGGAATAAATATTTAGAGATTGATTAGGATGGTCAGAAAAGTGGAAGATGCAAAATTTGCTGTCACTTCCTCAGCCATTATTTTAGAAACACTCATGCTGGAACATTAACTAGTTTTCTGTAATTCAATGCTAAGGTAATAAAACACAAAGCATAGTGTTATAAATGTATATACATTTTTTTAAAATAATAATAATAATAATAATAATAATAAAAAAGATTCTAGATTCTCATTCTTAACTGTTGAAATCACAGTAATTGCCTGGTTGTTACATGAAACCTGCATGTGATCAACCTGAAATACTTTTTTTTTTGCATTATTTGATGGTAAGAAACAACATTTATGATACCATTCATCATATCAGATCCATATTAATCCATTTCAGATTTTCCTGATTTAAATATGTTACAGAAATGTGAGTCTGTCAAGTATTTCATTTTTTCCCCATTACAGGAATGGGCGCAGAAACGATCTGAAAAATACATCTCAGCAGCCGCTTTTCACATTTATGATCAAAATCCCCTCTGAAGCAAGTTCACTCAGCCAGCCATCTTGACACTGCAATGCCACTAGCAGCTATTTTCTATTTAGTCAAAATCATACCTCAAATCATCAATAAAAATGTTATAATAATTGCAGCTTCTTTAAATGAAATTACGGCTAAAACCTTTGACAGCAATAAGACAAGGCAGTGCCTTTATTAATAAGGCTTTTTTTATATGAAAGGTGGGACTTCTATTCTGTCTCTGGTACTTCACTGTTTTAAATATCTAGTTGCCATAGAAACACTCATATGAAAAACCATTCAAAAGCTTAAAAATGAAACTTTCCACAAATGTCAGTCGCTTTACTTAAAAGTTACGTTTTTAAAAAGTCTGAACAGCATTGTTAAAGGCTATTCTTCTTCTCTTAGTCATGTCTCCTCAGGAAGTTTCTTTCTGACAGGCACAAGAGTAGGGTTGAGTTTACAGTAGCTCATGAATATTAATTATGGTGTTTGACAGTCTGATTGGCTAAAAGGTTTGTGTTTGTTCAGTCCATTGATGAACCAACAGGATGGTAATGGCTCCTGGTTTTATCATTGTTTTAGCTACATCTGACCACTTCAAAGCAAGTTTGAGATGTATCTGGCTTACTAATATAAGTCATGTTTGGTTTCTAAACAATACTAAATCAAAAACTAAGAATTTGTGTTAAATTATTTCACTACTCTTCAACAGTTTATGCAAATGTACTTTTTATACCACTGGATTTCAACTGAAAATAAGGTAGGATCCAGAGGCTGTCCTGAGGAGCACAGCTGGAAGCTTTATGCAAGTAAACATTCAGAGACGTATATCTGTGGTGCTTCCAGTATGGATGACCTCAAGCTGTCATGGCACGCTGTGACGTGATGCATTCAGGCTCTTGTGCAGACATGGTGTAAGGCAGAACGTAATACAAATTTGATTAAATCAGTCAGTTATAATTTATCCGGAAACTGAAACTGAATATTTAAAAAGAATAGACACGAATGATAATTATTTCATTTATCACATCAAACGGAAGCCTAACATCAAAACAACATCCAGATCTGAATAAAAGAGCGAGAGGCAAATTTCAGCAAGCTTTGTTCTCATGGTAACTGTTTCACAAGCAACTTTACTAAAGCAGTGAAGGATGCTGCTTGATTTGCAGTATTTTATACACTTTTCCCCCCTTTGCTAGACTTATTGAAGCGACAGTACAGTCCACAGCAAAGATACATAATAAAATCCAATGACACACATATTAAACTCATTTCTGGGAACATTCTGGGTTCAATAAACGTGTAGCTCTGTCAACAATATCTGTGCAATAAAATGTTAGATCAAAGAAAATAATTTTACCTCATCCCTCAGTTTTTACAGTAAGACACTTCCACAAGTAACTTCCACAAAGGAAGTACACAGGTCTAGACAGTATACATTACAATACACACAGAATGAACACTACCATATTGTACTTGAATATATATTGTATATTGATTATATACTGAATAATTTGTGTAAATGCTTTAACAGAGCTTAACGGAGCAGTTCACCCAAAAATGAAAATTTGATGACAATTTACTCACTCTCAGGCCATCCAAGATGTAGATAGGTTTGTTGAAACAGATTTAGAGAAATTTACATCACTTGCTCACCAATGCATCCTCTGCAGTGAATGGGTGCCGTCAGAATGAAAGCTGATAAAAACATCACAATAATTCACAAGTCGACTCCAGTCCATCAATTAACATCTTGTGAAGTGAAAAGCTGTGTTTGTAAGGTAAAAAAATCCATTGTTAAGGTGTTTTAACTTTAAACTATCACTTCTGACCAAAATACAAACCCATAATTCATAACACTTCCTCCAGTGAAAAAGTCCATCCCCCTGTTGTCCTCTCACATCAAAATCCACCGACACATTTGTTTAATACCGTTTTGGACTGTTCTTTTGGACTGTTCTGCCCTGATTCAGACAAGACTTTTTCACTGAAGAAAGCAATATTATAGATAGAAGACTCAACAGAAACAATAGAAGTTAAAAACATCTTAAATTATGGATTTGTTCATTACAAACACACAGCTGTTCAATTCACAAGGCATTAATTGATGGACTGGAGTCGTGTGGATTACTTGTGGATTATTGTGATGTTTTAATCATCTGTTTGGACTCTCATTCTGACGGCACCCATTCACTGCAGAGAATCCATTGGTGAGCAAGTGATGTAATGATAAATTCATCCAAATCTCTCCTGATGAAGAAACAAACTCATCTACATCTTAGATGACCTGAGGTTGGGTACATTTTCATTTTTGGGTTAACTATTCCTTTATCGCAACACCATAACATTCCTTTAAAACGTGACGAGGTACCAAAACAGTGGTGAGAAAACACGACGTAACCTTGGTAAGCGTGCGCAGTGTTGTGATGTGTCGTCTACGTGCAGTCCAACCACTGTCTGCTTGTGTAAGGCTGAGAGTATAACAGTGAAGTAATGAAGGCAGTAAAACACAGAGAAAGAGATGTGGTGGGAGGATATGAGTGGGAGGTGGTGACAGGGGCATCATTATCCTAAACAAACCAGTGAGCGTGGGAGTGTGTGCGAGAGGGGGAGGAATAGAGAGAGAGTGTGTGTGTGTGTGTGTGAGTACGCACTCCCTCACACTTCACTTTCAGATGAGAATGAGCGCTCTCCACTGCAAGCGCTTTGTGCATCCAAGGACACCATATACGAAGGCAGGATATTTGCCCAGGCTCAACTATGAGTGCGTGACTATGTTTATGCAAGTGTGTGTATGTGAGAGAATGTGTGGTTTTTAATGCGAGAAATATCAGAAAAACAGCAAGGAATGAAGTGAGAGAGAGAAAAGCAGGAGCGTGTGTAGGCGGAAACCATTTACAGTCTGTCTCAAAGCGAACCCCCATGGCTCTCTCACTGAGAAAGACAGACACACAGGACTGCAAATTGCCCACAAGAATGTAGTTCCACCTCACGGCGCAGGACATCTCCTATCCAAAACAGAGATGAAGCCGTTTGTCACTAAATGACACATCTTCCATTTCAGCTCAGTGTTCGGCAGAGTAAAGGAACCCCGTCATTATCGCTGGGGCGGTGGTCGGCGGTCGCAGCGGTGCTGCAGTGTATCTGCACTTAAAATGGCCAGTTTATCATTTCAGAAAGTATGACGTGAAGCTCTGTCTGACTGAGCACAACTCGGCGGTATGTGTGTTTGAGTTGGGCCTCTTCTCACGAGCAGGTGGAGTCCTGTTGTTGACACGGGAGAGGATATAACCTTGAGCGATCCCTCTGGGAGAGACTCGACAGAAAAACTCAAATGAAGTTTGGGTGTGAGCCATGAGGCAAAAAAAAGAATTGTTCCCACTCTAATTTCTGGCTGGATGAGCTGCGTTTGAAGCCGCATAAACAATGCCGAACTAAATGTCACAGATTGACCTCTTGGCTCAAAATAAAGTATATAAACATCATTGGTTTGCATTAGGGATGTCAAAAGAAGTAGTGCTTTGGTACCAAGTTGATGCGGAATTAAAGAAAAAAAAAAAATATCCAAAAAAGGAACGATAGCAGAGTTCCTGCAGTATTGGTAGTAAAATGTATAATCTCAATTGGATATCTGTAGGTTTTGCAGTGTAAATGTGCAGAATAAAACACACTTACCACTGTTTAATGTTAAATCAAACAATAAATATTATGAAAATGACTCGCTACTTGTGGCTGGATAACTTTAGTTAATAAACTACTATTAACAATCCAAGATATACACAAAGTTAGGCCTAAAGAAAAACAAAAAATTAATTTACAGCTCAGTTTAATTAAAGATCTGCTTCTCAGTCAAACTGGCACCATCAAAACCACATTATTAGTTTTAGATCTAATAATCATGCAGTGAAAACTATGCCAATTAAGTATATTACATTACTTAGTATTTATTTCTGTTTCACAGTGGTTTACTTGAATACTTGTTACTGCCATTTACTGTACATAAATAATTATTTGTTAACTTGAGAAATATTTTGAAGGCTAAATTAAGGCTAACATTTTAATTAAATGTGTTAATATTTAAAAAGAATGTTTTAACATTTTAAATTTAGTATTTTATCAATTAATTTAAAAATGCAACTGAATTCTTTAAAATTTAATATTTTAATAGAATATTATTTTTGCTGTGGTATAATAAATTGGTTTAGATAATCGTGAAAATTTTCTAATAATATTTTGTAGCGTCTGGACCAATCAGACACACCATTTCTCATTTGATTTAATATAACTAGTTATGATTAATTATTCATATTTCCCCATGAATGAGCTAATTCGCTACAATTTATTATTTTGAATAAGCTTTTATTTTTATATTTTCACTTTATTTTAATTTTAGTATAAGTTTTAGTAATTTTGTTATGTGCTTTAAACATTTTCTATCTTTACAGTTTTAATTGTAGTCATTTTAGTACTTCAATTTAGTTTATTTCAGTTAGTTGCAAAGGCAACGTTTCTAATTTTTAAAAAGTTCTTTAAGCTGGTCACGCAATATTTATTTTAGCATTATTTCAATTAACGAAAACTATTATTAATAGTTTTTGATTTAGTTAACAATAACAACACTGTTAGTCAGAGGAAAGTGGCCTGGAAGGGCCAAGTTTGCCCATCACTGCTCTAGAGCATGACATCACATCCTGTTGCCCATATTTGTTGCGGGGTCCAAAGTCATTTTGGTCCTGGAAGCCTAGTGTGTCCATAGCTTAACATTACTCCTGGATGTAACCTTCCTGCAGAGTTCAGCTGCTACTCTAATCACACACCTGAAACGGCTAATCAAGGTTTTTGGGTTCACTAGAAAATTATAGTCAGGTATGTTAGCAGACTGAGAGCAGCTACTGTAGATCTCCAGGATTGAGCACTCCTGCTTTAATGCATAATGCAGGCACTTTTGTTCGAGTAATGAATGCATGCACACACACACACACACACACACACACACACACGCACACAGAGAGAGAGAGAGAAGCACACACTCGTCTCTTAATCAAAGCACACACACACACACACAGAGAGAGAGAGAGAGAGAGAGAGAGAGAGAAGCACACACTCGTCTCTTAATCAAAGCAGAATGACTCATTGTGACATTGCTGATGAACAATGGCACAGGTTCTCACAAACCACACCTGTCCATTATCTACATGTAACTGCATTTGAAAATGACAGTGCAAAACAGCCATCAGTCAAATACGTTTTTAGTTTTGTAACACACACACCATCTTAACTTATCTTTCATTTAAACAATGAATGTTTGAATTTCAGTTAAAAGCATAGTTCACCCAAAAATGAAAATTTGTCATGGTAATTTGCTGAAAATGAATGGTTACCATAGTGAATTTTTGTATAGGAGTGTCTTTCACACATCACAGATGATTTGTTGTGTGTATATGAAGTGTAACTCGAGAGGGCCACATTGTGTTGTATGTCCAGGGGGTCTGTGACTGAGGCTGAGACGCACTCTGTGATTCATTCTCAGTCAGAGAGAGAGAGAGAGTGGGATTCAAGTGCTAATACCTTTTGCGAGTTCAAATGAGAGGTGAAGTACACTGTCGACTGCGTTATACATGAGGGGGGAGTTTATCTCTCATAAAGACAGTCACCTGTTAAGTTATTATTCATACTGAATGAATCAGTATGTTTGAATGAATCAGTTGAGCGAATGATTTAATGTCTCATTCATAAAGACTGTGGCTGCAAACTTCTCTACTATATAGTGACGTAAAGCAGTGTGAAAAGAGTATTATGTCCGAATTCATAGTATTTAGAACATAGTAGGCAAAAAGTACCAGGGTAACATACTAGATTTGGCAATATTCTGATGTGCACTTCCGATGAACACTTTACTATCCCAATTGGTTGAGTGAATAATTCAATGAGTCATTCATAATATTAGCCACTTGTCACCATATACTGGAGTAACAATGTAACCTTCAGAAAGAGTCACTGAAAAATACCCACTACTAATATACCGTCTGTATTAGTAGACTGACAGTCTGTCTGAAAATCAACAAATATCTCAAACAAAAGTCAACTAGGGTCTAAATTCACTCAGGGCTCCTGATAGTGAGGTAAGAAGAAGATTCAGTACATGCCCAAAAGGGCTTGAAAGTTCAATAGACGATGGAGATCGTATCACGAATACAAAGTAGATTTTGCTGCCGTACCACTAGCAATCTCCATAAGCAACAAGCATCTTGAGGGTCAAGCATACACCCACTCTCACATCCTTGACAGAACAAAGAACCGACCAACAATTCTGACAGCCGCCCTGTAGCAGAAAGTGAAATGCTATGTCAAGACGTTATAGCCCTCGAACTAGATCTGCTTTTTAAACTGATCATAAATGATGCATCGGTGAGTTTCCCTGCAGCACGGCAGATTAATTCCCATCCACTGCAGTCAGCCCTTTGACTTCAGTTTCCACGCAAACTGGAGAAACTGAGCAAGTGAAACAAGGAATAATTTACGCCAGTACATAAACTACATCTGAAATGCTTCCGACTTAAAAAGGTTCAATATAAAAAGCTTTTCAGCTACAGATTCTGACAGTCGGGCCTAATGAAAGCAACATCGGCACTTTGCTGAGCATGTGGTTCCATTAGTGCGTGTTTTGTGGTGTCATGTCGGATCAAGCCACACAGTTTGCCTGTTCCCTTGAAGCTAAAACAGGAGTGCGAGACTCACCCAAGTCTTTAGATCCTTGGCTTTCACTGGCCAGCTCTCCCATTCTCACCAGAGCATCAAAATAGCCCTTTGCTGCAAACGTCACACCTGCAAAAGATGGAGGCAAGTAGAAAAATATGTCACAAACATTCTCATCTCTCATTACAGCAGTATATTCCATGATCAAAGGGCCCATCACGAGGATGGGACGCCTCTCAGCTGCGCAAGTCGGTGGCAGTCCAGCTGAGTAATGAGCAGCAAAAAAAGCTATAGGAGTGGATGAGTCTGTCGCACAACAGGAAACACAATCAGTTTTAGAGGAAACACATTTAGAAGGAGTAAAGATAGCCCTCCTGTGACTATGGAAATTTGGCCCTTTTTTCTTTACCAGACCAGCCCATCTGTCTCCCTCACACAAACACACAGCTTTCCAATCCCATGCCTCATTACGGTTTTAAAATGTCAACTTCAGTGAAAAAGAATATACAGAATATCATTATCTCCAAAACTCACTCACTCACTCACTCACTCTCTCTATCTATCTACTGTTTGGGGTCAGCACGAGGGGTTTGGATCCTGTAGCCCCGCCCACCGCTATAGTTGACAGGCGCGTATTACCATATCCTCAGCTCTCGGTGTGTTGTGCCATGTCCGCCATTTTGTCTGCGTGCGATTGGCTGTGTCGCGTCCATCGTTACAAAGCGGCTGTGAAAAACTATACAAGTAAATAAATGATTCAAACTACCATTCCGAGACATTCTGGTTCATTCGCATTATTGTTTCTTCTGCTGTCCGGTTCGTACATGTACGGCTGAATACCGGTCCTCTCACTCTCGCTCATGTTGTTTCTCCGCTCTGTTTATTGCCATACGCAAAGCAGAGACGTCTAGGCTCCGCCCCCTTCTGAAGTCGGGTGGGAAGTTGCAGCTCATTTTAATGTAAGGGAACACACCCCTGAAACAGTACTTTTTAGACCCACCCCAAAAATTCTTTCTTCTGCTGTCCGGTTCGTACATGTACGGCTGAATACCGGTCCTCTCACTCTCGCTCATGTTGCTTCTCCTCTCTGTTTATTGCCATATGCAAAGCGGAGACGTCTAGGCTCTGCCCCCTTCTGGAGTCGGGCGGGAAGTTGGAGCTCATTTTTATGTAAGGGAACACACCCCTGAAACAGCACTTTTTAGACCCACCCCAAAAATGCACTTTTCAACATGTTATAATAAACGATCTGTATGGCATTTTGAGCTGAAACTTCACAGGCACATCCAGGAGAGCCATAAGAATAATATTAAATCTTGTAAAAAGGGGCATAATAGGTGCCCTTTAAAAAAAATAAAAAATCTCTGTATTCTATGTATATATGTTGGACATCAAAATAAAATGGAATAAAATGAAATAAAAAAAAGAAATAGGGCATCTGCTTACTGAAGTTATTAAATGAAACAGGTGCTTGCAATGCAGACAGCTACATTAATCATAATGAAGCAATTCAGTTGTAGCCGTGTGTCCAGTGTAGAAAGTGTGTCAAAATTGCTCCCTATTCCATTTATAGTGCATCCAACGGAATCAGATAAGCAACTGAGTGAAAGTGTGAGATTTGGAACAGCCAAACAACATATGCTGGTGATTTCCGTAGGACTGGTGGCACTCATTAATAAGTAGAGCAGTAAAGAGGTAAAGGTGGCCCGCTCATAAAGGGCTCACCCGTATCTCCTGCCTCACAGATGTTTACTGGAATCAGCTGCTCGGACTCGCTTCATGACTGTCACTCTTGGCTTATGAACACAATACTGAGGAATTACACAGCCACTGCCACAAACTATAACTGCAAGCCAAGACACTGGTCTTCCCCCAAAACTTCCAAGAGCAGCTCAGGTACTGTTATGCAATGTACAGTAAGCGTGCCCCACACTGCACCATGGCTGAAATAATGCCTCTTCACCACCTTCAGAGCGTGAGTGTAGAAAACAGGCATGGAGAAAATGGATACCAGTCAGCTATTCTTTAAGGAACTCATTCAGAAATCAATCGGGACCTTCATCTGAATCTACTGAGAGCCTGTGGAAAACCACCCTGTGCTTCTGGCACGGGCAGAAAGGCCACAAAAAAACCGGTTGAGCAAACAATTCATCAAGCAGACCAGCTGTGGCTCTGATTAAGTAAGGCAAAGCAGACAGTTGCACTAGGTGAGCCACTATGTGGATAGTGTTCAGGGCTTATTTACAAGGAAATTATTCAAAAATGTGCCTGACATATGGTACCATCAACTCTGGGAACTCATATAGAGACAGAGAGAGAAGGCCCACTGCACTTTTTAAATTTTTTTCATTGTTTGTTTCTTTGCTTCTTTCTTCCTATATGTTTCTAGGTTGGATAGGCCAGTAGAGGAACTCATATTTTTGCTGATATACTGATTTGACAGGAATCAAGAAGAGGCTAACACTGTAAAATAATTTTTATTTTGTCAACTTTATTTTAAAAGTTGATTGAACTATAAAATGTAGAAAAGGTTTACATGACATAAAAGTCAACATTAATTTATGTAATTTAGTATTTAAATTAAAATATTAAAACTGAAATAAAAATTAAATGAAATATTACAGCAAGAACTTAAAACTTACACATTTATTGAGAAGAAATAGATGTTTCAGCGATATGTAGTGTTTTTGATTATATTTTGTTGTAAAAGTTGTGTTATGTTTCATTAGTCATCATTAGAGGGATTAGTGTTCTATTCAGTACATTTTTACGTTTATAGGGTTATAAAGCTTCTTTATGAGTTTATAAAACTTTTTTCAGTTTGCTCAACAAACTGATACACAAGTTAAACTAAGTTAGACTAATCACTATTATTTCAATCCTCAGCTTCACTTAAAATGCAGGCTTAATGAACTTGAATACACAAATAAAAACATAATTTTTGAGTTTGTAGAACTTATTGTGTTTAGTAAAATTAAAGACCAACATTAATTGTGAATTTGATTCAACATTTTTTTCCATAAGCTCAATAACTGTAAAAAGTCCTGAAGATGGTTGCATCAAGTTTTTGAATTTGCAACTTTAGTTCAGTTTTTTTTTACAGTGGAATTACTTTTGTAAGTAGGATTTGGTGATTGAAAACTGGTTCTTATTCAGAATCTGGTGCATTATTAAAAAAACAAAACGCACAAAAAAAAAAAAACATGACTATGAAGTTTAGTTCCATTAACGGTTCTTGAACGCCTACATTCATCTGTCAGTGTGAAACGGTATTAAACAAGATATTGAATCAACAGAGCTACAGCAAATTATTTTTTAGGTTGTTTGCAGACCAAACTGAATGTGAGAGAGAAATACTGTCACAAAATAATACAAACAAAATGAATAGACAACTTGCACAATCCAATTATTTCATTGCCCTCAGTACTTAGTACAACATTCATATAGCATGACCAATGCAGTCTAATTCTCAAATGAATAACTTCTGAATGAATTCCATTAATCTGCCAGAAAAAAGCTTATGGTTATCCAATTTCTCCCCGTCTACTCTCAATACTCTCTCTCACATGTGGTTCTTAAAAATGGCACCTTTTTTTGTGCGCACTTGTTGGTGACCCAGTGGGCAGCACTGTGTTTCCCAAGGCCAGAGACGCTGAGCTATGCTCCAGTATTTGGAGCAGAATGGATGTATTCCATAGTTTGAATACGTTTCCTCAAAATTTGTTTATGGACTGTTAAGTGGAACTGGAATCCTTACAATTCTCATCCATATATGTAAGTCTCCTGGCTTTGAAATTTTCTATTTTACTGAGAAAGAACCATGTCACAACACACTCCTCCTACTGCACTCATTCATCTTTCTGTGCCTGAGGCTCTAAAACAAATCAGCAAGAACAATACCAGTCAGAAATAATGGGGGTAGAAAGCTTTGCTGACTTTGTGTCTGAGTGATTTAATTTCCTAAAACACGAGGTAGGGTGGTAAAGACATGGCCTGAGAGCAAAAGAGGATTACGATTTATTCTGGTGGGCTTAGTGGCCTAGGACCACCCACCAGACATCAGTTTCCCTCAGTACAGGGTAGTCAATCATGGAATAAATCTCTTTTTCAACTCTGTGTCTTCCCTTTATGTCCTTTCAGCCATGTCTGGGTAAAAACCCATGCTCTTCTCTACCCCACTGCTGTATAATTTGCGCTACTACTCTATCTTGCTACCTATGGACAGCAGTCTGGCAGCATATGGACCCCTGTGTGCAGTCGGCCACATTTTGAGGATACGAGTCTTTCACCACCTCAGCCAATCGGCCTTTAATGCTCAAGAGTTTGAAGGGCAGTCTGGCTCACAGATTTTACATAAATCCCCAAGTCGGTTGGGCGCTGGGATTTATGCCCAACAGGTTTCCTTTGTGACTCTCTAAAGGAATATTGTGAATTCAATAAGGGTAAGCTCAGTTGACGGGATTTGTACATTGTAAAAAATGTTTGGAATCTTTACAGAAAAAAAGAAAGACTGTAAAAATGCTATAGTAGAAACCTGTTAATTAGTTAACTAAGTTATCTTACCATATACAATGACTTTAAGTGGTCACATTATATGTAATTTTACTATAAGATACTGTCAAATTTAAGGTTCCCTTTCAGTCGGTCACTCCGAGTCACGTCGGTGACCGACGAATTGGTCGCTTCGATCGATAGACCAATCTACTTCGAGTGTAAACTAAACGAGCCAATGCACATTGGCATGCAATTACTGCATCCAGCTGCCGCTGATCACAGCATGAGTATAATAAGGCAGCAGGTGCAATGCATACCAGCTTTTCGCTTCGGAGCCGAGCGACAACATCGTTCTGCTCTATATTTATTTAGAGAACTACGAGTTCAGCACGCTCTCGGAAGCTTTCTGTGTTGGCGAGACGGCGCTTCAGCGGTGGTCGTTCCAGTGTCGAGTGGGTTGCGCAATTCAGGCTGCACTACCCCTGTCGTGTTGCAAGCGGCCATCTCCCCTGTCCCCGAGATTGGTTTGCAGCGATCGACCTGAAGGACGCGTACTTTCATGTGTCGATCCTTCCGATCCTTGTCGATCCACAGACCATTTCTACGGTTTGGCCTGCTTGAATACGTTCAAGGGCAGGACAGCGGTCCCACTGATACGGTTTCAGAGGCTCCTGGGGCATATGGCGGTGGCAGCGGCACTTACACCGCTCGGCCTGTTACATATGAGACCGCTACAGCACTGGCTTTATGGCCGAGTCCCGAGGTGCGCATGGAAGCGCGGCACTCACCGGGTCCAAGTTACACCGGGAATATGCGCTGCATCTGCTGCCTACTTATACTCACGCTGTGATCAGCGGCAGCTGGATGCAATAATTGCATGCCAATGTGCATTGGCTCGTTTGGTTTACACTCAAAGTAGATTGGTCTATCGAAGCGATATCCCAATTCGTCGGTCACCGACGTGACGTCTCCGTTCCCTCCTTCAGGGAACGACGGTTACCATACGTAACCGAGACGTTTTTGGAAGTAAATACTATAATTTGCCATATAATTTACAGTGAAGTACAAAGACATTCCCAGAAGTTCTGTGTGACACATCACATGTAATATGCACATTTTATACAAATATATTTTCTTCTGACTTTTGTCAACATTACAGTATTTAGTGAAGCTGTGGTTCAAGTAGATGGGTACACTATATTAACATTATGAGAACCATAATGTTAATATAGTGTACCCATCTACTTGAACCACAGAAGATGTAAAATATTCAGAAATATAGTAAGACTGGAAACATTGTCAGTATATTTTATGATGAAATTTGCTGTAAAAATGTACTGTGGCTATAAAACCAAAATATAGTGAACCAAAATATTTTTTTTACCGTAAATTTAACAGAATATCACAAAAAATAACTTTGATGTGTCCTTGTTTAATTTAAAAAAGCAAAAATTGAGGTTACAGTGAGGTACCAAACTGGATATTTGAGCTATACAATATATTTGAGCTGTAAAACTGTTGACATTGTTTTTACAGTTATTTAGTGTTTATGGCATTGCATTGTCACGGCAGCAATGTTGTAAAATTCACACTAAAATAATGTTAACACATATCATTTACATCTTGTGGCTATACTATTGAAACAGTGAGTATTTTAACCAGAGTTCAATCATGACAACTCTCGGAACATTTTAGCACGGTGATGGATATGACAATGTTAATGTATTTGGTCTTGGTGGAACAGATCTGCTACGCTGCTGCTGTTGGTTATTGCTGTAGTTGTAGATTATTGCTGCTGCTGCAAGCAAGTACAGGAACTTGCTACTGCCAATGCAGGCGATACGGTGCCATGAGTATTTAAGACATACTGCTGCTGCACAAATAGCATATAAAATAACCCCGTAGCAGATCTATACAGGTGGAGCTGGGTAAGGTAGAGGGTTTCAGAGAACTCTGAAAGCGCGCTGCAGGAATCTCTAGTGAATGCTAGCCAGCCATATAAATGCAAGGCAGTAAGCTCATTGGCTGCATATGCAGCATGAACCAATCGGTTACGTTAACACCCCATCAGAATGCGCCATCTAGAGTTTCATGACTGAACTATATATTTATTGTAGTTAACTAAAACAGAAAAATAAAACGAAAAAAAAAAAAAAACACACTAAAGAATCCAAAATACCAAAAATGACAAATACTCACAATAAAATTACTAAACTAAAATAAAAAATTTTAATATAAAATTAAACTTTAAAATATCAGTATTAATAAACTATAATACTCAATGATACAAAAATACCACTGATTTGATCGTTTATAGATAGTCCCCTTTCACTTCCATTGCAAGCACCTCACTGACACTGACACCAGATTTCCACCTTTATAAGTAGGGGATAAAGCACGGCTAGCTGTGCATTAAACGATTTTAATGCATGATGTGGAGACATCGAACCACCTAATGTGAAGCGGAGGCCTCCGCGGAGTGCATTAAAATCATTTAATGTCCAGCTAGCCATGCATTATCCTGCTTATACCATGGTCATTTAACAGCATTAACAAGTTAAAGCTGTTAATGATGTTTGCAGCGCAATATTTGTCCAGAAGGGTAAAAATTATGGTTATTTTTGTCAGTCACGGCTCATTAGAGCTAGTATTGTGCCTGCTGTAAATCAGACACATAGATGAAATAGTGCAGTAAGACCACATTTATTTGAATGAATGAATTATAAAAAATTTTTGAATTAAGAGAGAGAGAGAGAGAGAGAGAGAGAGAGAGAGAGGGATGTACGTTGCATGTGTGAATTACCTGCACGTCTCTTTCTACAAACAGTGAAGCTGTGAGTTTGATTATTTCAAAAACAGCGATTTTACCTCTTCGTTGCTGAGGAATATAATGTAGCGATCCAGTATCTAAGCTATTTGATTAATAAAAGGGCAGCGTTGACAAGTTTCTGTGCTCCTGAATGTTTCTGTGTGTGTGCACAGTGCGATCTCCCTCTCTCTCTCTGTGTGTGTGCATCAATGAAAGCAGCGGATTAATATAGGTGATTAAACGGACTTGGAAATACCTGTGCATAACAGTTTTAATGCATACTTGCCAGCCAATCAGAATCGAGTATTCAGACAGACAGTGCTATAAAGAAAAAGATGGGATATTCCTTTAAGTTGTATTCTTGCAAGTCACCCTAAAGGTTTTACGGCCACTGTTGGCCCGAGGCTGCCGGAGCAAGATTACATTTGCCAATGTGAACGCAGACATCAATGGGCAATTGTCTGGCTTTCATCAATCACCTACCGCACAAAGCCTTCAAAGTTGTCTGATTGTTCCACTGTCTAATGGCTAAATATCAAATTATCAGTGAGGCTGGGCACATTATCTCCTCTGTGAATGCCCTCATCAGCTGAGCTTTTGTGTTCGACCCATCTGAGCTCAGGAGGTGTCTCGGGCTGTGTGAGAGTTGATAAGGCTGTGTGGCCATCTGAATGACAGGATGACAAATATTGTCATCATCCTCAAATGAAGTGGCATTAAAGCCGGATGGGAAGGCGTGGAAGGTTTGGACAGCTGCCTGAGTGCGGATGAAACGGGGGACGTCTGGAGATGTGATGTGAGGGTACTTACTTGAGAGAGCCTTCTCGTAGTTCTTTCCCATGGCAATGAAATTCCGCAAACAGGGATTGAACTGTTCCATGATGGTCTGCAAGAGAGGGAAATATTTGTTTATAAGGCAGAATTGCAACATGTTAAGTGTGCATGGGTTATCCGCAGGCCTATATAAAATCCTCAAACTAAGGATGCACCAGTTTTAAAAGGCTAAAGGGCTAACCAATACCAATAAACCTATAATTATCACCAATGGCCAATAAGCTAATATTAAAATTCCTTACTATTTTGTCTAAATAAAAGTGAAATAAAATGCTAAAGAGTAAAAACATTATTTGTAAATGCTACAAGTTCATTTAGGCATCACAACATTATTGAGAAATTAAATTTTCCTTGATCTTTTGACATACCGTATACAGTAGTTGTCAAAAGATTGGAAACATTGTGCTTTTTAAATGTCTTTATATCAGTCTCTTATGTGCTCACCAAGGCTGCATTTATGTGTTAAAAAAATAGAGTAAAAATACTAATATCGAAAAATATTATTACAATTTGAAATAATTGTTTTCTATTGTAATATATTTTAAAGGGGTCATATGATGCTTTTTTACCTCTCCTAGGTTCACGAAACGGTCGTCCATAAAATGCATTGCTGTTCTGTTGTAAGTAATCTTAAAGATTCCTAAATGCATCTACTTTCGGAAGGCTAAATAAAGTGCTTTTGCTTTCGCCTAGAAACACACAGCGTCTCCTTGACATGGCTGCTTCAACACTAACTGCGGTTACTGACACCATGCCTTCTTTCTTTGCGTGCACATTTGCGGCGGGATTATGCAAATATTTCCACATAGTGGGGTAGATATGTGGGGGCGTGTTAGAATGAGCCGTTTTAGGGGGGCGTGGCAGAGTCTTAACTTTGATAAAGAATATCTCTTTGGTTTTGAGACTTTAGTCTTTGCAACTTCAGGGATCTTATCTATGCACAATCAGCTTGTAACACTCCAAAGAGAAAGGAAAACTTGAAATCGCATCATATGACCCCTTTAAGTTAGAGCGTGCGAATAGCATGCTGAAGATGTTGTTTTGAATTTTATTTTGATTATTTTAGGTTAGATTTAAATTCTTTAGTTAGAAGAATTTTGTTTTAATTTGTTCTTTGATTTGGCAACACTCGTGCTCTCTTCATTACTTCCTTTGGTGAGTTTGTTAATCTTCAAGTCTTTTTCTTTTTGTTTATTGTTAACTGGAAATATATATATACTTTTCCCTTTTGGATGAATTTAAAGCTTATATTTCTTGGTGTATTGGTTGGGGTTGAAATGAATAAATGTCTTTTCTCTGTTTGAACTTGTAGCGTTCTCCTCTTCATGACTTGCCCACCGTTTGATATGCACTATTAAGATCTATACTAAATGTTATTATAGAGGTTTATGAATGTTACCTTCCCTTAATATTCCTAGACAAATCAAACAAGTTTTGGGTCGTAACAAATACCGTGATATTTTTGCTTAAGGTTATAATACCGTCAAAATCTCATACCGGCCCATGCCTACCTCACAGTAACCTCCATCCCTGACTATCCCACCATAAACAACTCAAAAACAGTCCAAATCAAGCCAGTTTTTCCACAGTAAACATCACTAACTCTCAATCTCAACCCCTTTACTGGCACAGATTACCACATAGAATTACTTGATACCATAGACCCTCTTATCATGTAGTGCAGGGGTCTCCAAATTCGGTCCCGGAGGGCCGGTGTCCTGCAGAGTTTGGCTCCAACTTGCCTCAGCACACCTAGTATGCCTAGTAAGACCTTGATTAACTGGTTCAGGTGTGTTTTATTAGGGTTGGAGCTAAACTCTGCAGGACACCGGCCCTCCAGGACCAAGTTTGGAGACCCCTGATGCAGTGTCAGTTTGCTTGTAGCATTCCAGCACCAATTAACTTTTAGACTCATTCATTTAAAAATGGCTTAGTCAGATGCCTGTTCAGTCCTTGCCATTTTTCTTCAACTGAAACAGGCCAACAACAGACACCTCCACCTCAAACTCCACCTCCTCTATAGAGCAAAGACTTATGGGTAATATGAGGCCAAAAAGACCAGTTGCGTTTAAAAATGCATATTCTCTGAGAAGGCATTTCTTTTCTAGGCAAGTATACTTTTTAACTGTATACGACAGTTAAAAAGTACATATAGTATGAATGTGTGTAGTATGCATGTAATCCAGACGTATAGCTACTACGTTTGTCATGTTGTCATTGTCATGTGATGTCAGTTGCATTGTTTCAAAGTGTTTATTGTATGTGCACTGTAAGCGTACTGTATATGTATTGTTTTTCCTCCTACAATATAGCAGTGAAGTATGTGATTTCGGATGCTGTCAAAGTCCCCTTCAAGGAAAGTCAGTCCATTATTTGCAATGCCTTGCAATGCAGCAATTTCGGGCACACAAGAGTCCATCTGTTCGAATGGGGAAATACTGAAATCTCAAAAACTGACTGCCAAACTCGCATTCAAAAACATATTTCAAATCAGCAACAAATTTGTTTCTTATGCTCAAATAGTGTGTGCAATCCTAACCGCTAGTCTCAGATTTTTATGGGAACTGGAGCATCTAACAGTAGCTGCAGTGATGCGATGACTTTACTAACGGGCAATTAACTATTTTATTTAGAAGGCGCGACTTATTCTGCCATATTGCCGGGCGCCGAGGTTGCTTTGTTTATTTTTGATAGGTGAGTTACGTTGATTTTGCTTTGTTTGCTGTCAAAGTCCCCTTCAAGGAAAGTCAGTCCATTATTTGCAATGCCTTGCAATGCAGCAATTTCGGGCACACAAGAGTCCATCTGTTCGAATGGGGAAATACTGAAATCTCAAAAACTGACTGCCAAACTCGCATTCAAAAACATATTTCAAATCAGCAACAAATTTGTTTCTTATGCTCAAATAGTGTGTGCAATCCTAACCGCTAGTCTCAGATTTTTATGGGAACTGGAGCATCTAACAGTAGCTGCAGTGATGCGATGACTTTACTAACGGGCAATTAACTATTTTATTTAGAAGGCGCGACTTATTCTGCCATATTGCCGGGCGCCGAGGTTGCTTTGTTTATTTTTGATAGGTGAGTTACGTTGATTTTGCTTTGTTTCACACAACTAATCTGTGTTGGCTTTTGCTTGAATATGTTGCGGCCAGCAGGCATAGCAGATTCCGCCATCGTCGCTGCCAGGGTTGTGTACGTACGTGTGGGGCGGAGGTATCAAAATAGGGGCAAGGTCCTGTTGGGGTATGGGCGTGTTTGTTTTGGTGCTTTCAAATATCAACATCGCTTGGCAAAATTCGCTTAGTGCACCTTTAATTGATCCATAAAGGTAAGATGACCCCTTTAAGACATCTTAATTTAGCATTAGGTGATTTAAGTGTTAGGAACCAAGTGGCACCCAATCGAGTAGTTATAAAATAAGCTGTAGCTAACTTTGTCCCAATTTAAGTAAGACCTGGTGCAACCCAGGATTGAGCATTTTTGAGCGTTTTAGGCAGGGTAGATGCTTTTCAATTAGTCAAGATACATAGAGGAGCCAAATACAGGCTGGAACATGTCAACAGACGGAGAAATACCAGGTCAAAACACTCTCAGTTGCCTGGACTGGAAGGCATATTTGGGAGGACTTTATCTAGCAGATTTGGGTCAGGTATTAATAGCCATCAAACTACTTAAGGATTAGTTTGACAAATATTTCACTCAATATTTCATCAATCCTTCAAAAATGTCAATGTTTTCCACAATAAATGAAGTCTGAGAGAAAAACGAGTTAGTGAATCTCTGGTAGAGCGACAAGACCTGTTCCCCGGGCTTCATTGACTTGACGTCACAGGTCACCTTCCCGCTCCTGCCACACTCTCAGGGCAGCTCTAAAAGTGGGTCTGCACCTGACGGAGAATAAGATGGAGAGTAGGCAGCAGTGCCTCAGCAAAATTAGTCACCCCAGGAGCTCCATTAGATGGAAAGAAGAAAGAGACACACAGGCACAGCGAGTGAAGAAAAATACATATTCATTAATCAAAATATTAGCAAGGGATTTTGTTTGGGCTTCATGCGTCTTAATGTCAGTTTGCAGGCTTTGGCACAACAACAAGACAAGGTATGAAATGTTCTGGAAGGAGATGATATGTGGAGAGCACACACGGACACCGAGTACAGTTCTTTTCTCTAAAGGATGAAAGACCTCTCTCCATTTCAAGGGATTTAAAAAAAAAAATCTTTCTTTACCTACCCCTCTGACTCTTTCCCTCTCCATCCCTATTCCCTCGGCGACTCCTTTATAACGCCCTGTCAGCATATCTCATTAAAAAAGACCCCGTCAACAACATCCTCATAACATGTGAGGGCAAGAAAAAGAGGAAGAGAGAGATAAGGTACAATGAAGAGAGGTAGAGATGTAAAGAGCCTGGCGCTACATGTGGGTGGTTTACATAACGTTTAGGTGAGACCAGGTCTGGACTAATTTGGTACTTCAGCAATCAAGAGCAAAATTGGGAGATGCTGACGTAGGAATGGTAGAAGAGTAATGAAGTGGGCTCGGTTCCAAAACCTAGCGAGCTGCCTATCTAGGTGGCATTTTAAGGCATCTAGGCGGCATTTTAAGGCAAAGTTATCTATTTTACATAAAATGTATGTGCAATGTATTGGAGTACATTAGTTTGTACATATGTCAAACACTAATCAAATCAGTAGTGTGCTTCTGGTGTGCTTTTAGGAGCACTATTTGTGTCAATGTACCGAAATCCACTTCAGCCACTTCTAAGGTGCCATTTCGGGTAAAATGCTGCCTATGAAGACATCTGTCTATGTAAGCAGCAGATGGCAAGACAGCTCACAGGAGCAGAGCTGTAGTCAGCACTCCAGTGCCTACAAAAACTAGACCGTGTAACTCACACAAACATCATTCAGCACTGAAAAAATAGGCTATTTTCTGCTAATGTTAGTGTCATGTAAGCTAGGTGTTAGCTGTAATGCTAGCACCTTGAACTCATGAATCACAAGTGAGGTCAGAGGGAGTGGGCGGGGCTTGGGTGGTTTCTTTTCTAAATTCTGTCAGTGTTGCTAATTTTATTATCCCAGTCCTCGTGTGCTACATCTGCCAGCCTAATTGCAAGAGCTAATTGGAATATGAGGCCAGCATACACTTTGTCTGAGATCTTGGTTATTCCTGACTCTCTGTAAGCGGGGACGTGTGCAACACCTTCACTTTAGTGACAAGATAAGAAAGCGACAGCAAAAACAGTGAAAAAGAATACAGCATAAATATGGTTAATACTGCAAATGTATACAATTAGAGTTGGTATTGAGCTTTACATTGTGTATGAGGTGTTAAAAAGTTCAACCAAGCAAGTAAAATACAGATATTTCATTTCCCCACAATGCTAGCAGTGCAACCACTTCTTTGAAAAAGAAAACATTGCCACATTAACTTTCATCTTCGCCATATTCATGTTTTTCTAGTGAGCCTAGGTTGTTCAATTTAGGTTTAGGTTGAGTCAAAATATCTACAGCAGTTGGCTGTTTGAGCTGCCTTTGGGGCTTATATTTCTGAGGTGATGGTGTGTCAATTAAATAGGCCATAAGGAAATTGGCATTCCAATTAAATTTTGATTGGTGTACAATCAAAGAATAGCAATGATGCCTTTACAAGAAATTTATGAGTAACCACTTTTTGGCTCATATGCTAAAATCCATTGAAGAAACATCAATTACTGTGAATCCCTGGCCCATCATTTTGTTGCAATATTCCCAAAGAACCTTCCTGTCATCATCAATAAGTGGAAAAAAGAAAGAAATGAAGCTGCACCCAATGCGTCCATTTATTTCCAAACAAAGCTATATCATACACTACTTCCAGATTCGAACCTACAACCTTTTGATTACCGACCAAGGCAACCATTGCTCATGCCACCCAGCATTTATGGTCCTGTGGGGAACCCAATGTTGACTTTAATACCTGACATTAGCACTGACAAGCCAGAAATAAAAGAAATAAAGTATTAGCAATAAAAGGCTAAGGGAAAATGTTACCTAAACACACTCCGATGAGCGTTTAAGAGGAAACAGGGCCAGGAGGAGTGACAAGACATTATTGCAGATGTGAATTATTTTCTTCTTGAGGCCCTGATCATGCTGTCTAGGTGTATTTTATGGTTAAGACCAACTTATCATACATTATCCCTCACATCTAATTAGTTTGCAGCAAAACCAGTTTTGGTATTAAAAAGTTATTGAAAATAGATTGAAGAAGAGTTTGGGTTCACTAAGGCTCTGATCACACAGGAAATGTTCCTGCCTTCCATCTGTGCAATTTAAAATTGCAAACTTAATTAAAAAAAAGTGCTTTACATTAAGGATAATTTTTCTATCATCAAAAATTGCTGGAATGCTACTCTTTAAACACCAGCAATGTGTTTCTGTTTTTTTGTGTGGCTTAATAAATGATTGACACTACAAATGTTCAGGACCCAACAACAGCTGGCCTTGCGCTTGACAACATGCTGGCAGTGTTAAAGGGGTCATATGATGCTGCTAAAAAGAACATTATTTTGTGTATTTGGTGTAATGAAATGTGTTTATGCGGTTTAAAGTTAAAAAAACACATTATTTTCCACATACTGTACATTATTGTTTCTCCTCTATGCCCCGCCTTTTTGAAACGCGTCGATTTTTACAAAACTCATCGGTCTGAAAAAGCGAGGTATGCTGTGATTGGCCAGCTATCCAATGCGTTGTGATTGGCCGAATACCTCAAGCATGAGACGGAAATCTTACGCCCCTCACCATACTGT
>NW_015634012.1:1186888-1190294 GCF_001515625.1 Sinocyclocheilus rhinocerous | reverse complement strand
TTTTAGGTAGGTGTGGCTAACTCTTAACTTTTATAAAGAATATCTCTTTGGATTTGAGACTTTAGTCTTTGCAACTTTACAGATCTTCTTTATGCACCAAGAGCTTGTAACACTCTAAAGAGAAAGGAAAAAATGAAATCGCATCATATGACCCCTTTAATCTAATGCGGCAGAGGTCTGTGCATGGGCCCTCGGCAGAAGAACACATGTTGTGTGCAATCAGAGAGTTGCATTGTTATATAAAGCGACAGTATCAGTCTAATGACTAGCGTACTGTACCTCCCCCCTCCATCAGACCCCTGCCTTAATCACATCAAGAGACAAAAAAGAGCAGGATCATCTCTTTCCCTCTCCCTCTTTGTTTCTGGGCAGGCTGCATGCAGGCTTATTTTCAATATGCAACAAATCTCGTCTCAGTTTCGATCCCTAATTCAGGATCAACAACCATGAATCCTCCTAAACACAAACCTGCCAATGTGGTTCCCAACTGGTTTTGCTTCACAAACAAGTTTGTATATTGGAAATCATGTGGTGACCAAACAGACATTCCAAAAAACATTCTAAAAAACAAACATTAAAATTTCCATGAACTGCACAGGCCCAACAATATGTTAAATTGTTAAATAACATAACAAAATCACTTAACAAGTGCAGTTCTCTTTCTTCGGATGACATATTTCCAACTGCAAACTACGCTCATTGAACATCCCTGCAAAATTATATTATGTTGCTTCTTGCATGTTTTCTTGAAAGTAATCAAGTGAAGTGCCCAGTGAGTTGTGTTAAAAGTTAATTAGTTAAAAGTGCATTTAGTTTTATGTAAAAAAAGATTAAAGTGAATCTGGCAATGCTTTCTTACATTGTTGTTGTATGTAGCAAGGCAGTTTGGAAATGAAACATCCGGTGAGTTGCGCTAAAAGTTTAATGCGCTATTAAGTTTGAAAACAACACCTACAATAACTGATAGTGCAAACAAAATCAAACATGAGATTAAAATACATTTGCCAACACAAACAACCATGTCATTTTAACTTGCTTCTACAAGTTTTTGAGATATTTTATCGACCCCAAGTGCTCCATATTGGCAAGTGCAATGCTGTACCGGGTGAGCTACAGAGCAAGTTTACTGTATCAGAAAGGCCATACTTATGGGATCTATGTCGTACAATTGATACAGGTAATTTGGAAGGCGCATTTTAAAGGGGACACAGCTTAAAAGGGACACAGCACTGATAACACATTTTCTTGCTAACCATTTTGTAGGTGGTGCTAAGGAGAGGGATGCATGCTAAAGAGAATTTGATTGACTAAAATATGTGCAAAATGAGCCCTAAATATTTCTGATGTCATCAATATCTCCTAAAAGTTACGTTTTTCAGGTTGGACACTAGCATACAGCATCAAAGTTAAGTCACAAAACACTAAAAATGATCATTTTGTAAATGCATAAACAACAGCAGAAGTGTAATTTACAGGTGTAACACATGGAACAAACACTGGGCCAAATATTCAATAGCTACGCGAAATGAATTTGTGACAACATACTGCATCAGAACAGACCTGTGACCCACCAGTTGAGATAATTGTGATAATACAAGCACATTTATCTGCAAGTTGCCCTTTAAAAAGACCCAATGGAGATCTATTTGACGGAGTTAAAAAATGTACATCAGCCTATTTAATGAGTGAAGAAGACACCAAATGAGAGTGCAGGCAAAGCATTAATCACTCATCACTAGTTAAAGAACAACCACAGAAAATCCATGCAAGCTCTTCTTGCTGTCTTGTGCTCAAACTTAGCTTAAACTTTCTTATGAAACATACTATCATGCTAAACCATTGAGTGGCTGAAGGTTCCTTAAAGATCCTCCGATTACGTGTAGGAATTCCCAGGAAGCACCACTGGTCTGACCACACTACAGAGCTGCTGGAGTCAAGCCAAGGCCAGTGTTCAGACACATGAGACGATAAGAAACTTTCATTCTGCATTATATTCAATGTATAACAAACAATTGACTATCTGAGCAATTGGAATAGAAATTAAAACAAGATTTTTTTATCATCACAGATTGAAAGTCGTATCAAACCATGGTGGCCTTCCTTTTACCATGGGTAAGAGCTGTTAAACACGATGCAAAGCATGTGATAAAATCACTATAAAAGTCGACCTTCAGTGGCTTAACGAATTAAACATTGGCCACAGCAAGATGATAGAAGATGGCATCAAATACTTTTGTCTTCAACTTTTATGTCGCAGGGTTTTTTTTTTAAATTTAATTTAATTTTTGCTTTATTTATTTATTTTTTTTGCTATATGGGAGTGACTGTACGATAAAACTACTACCTTTCAAATACTACCACATCTCTGTTATGTATTTAGTTTGAGCTCATTCTGTGTTATTTCAGTATTATGAAAACTTAATGAAAATTAGTGGAAATGGCATTTGCTGTTTAAAAAAAAAAAGTTGGCTTTTTGCTATAAAAAAAAAAAAAAGACATGAGTGTGACATGCATGTGCTGGCATATCCACTTTTAGATATTTTTAGTAAACAAATTAAGAAAGTGTGTGTAAAATGTGTTTTCAGGGAGTTTATTTTCTAAAAGTTCAGTTTCCAAAGTTGAAGAAACACCTAAACTCTTTAAGGAATAAGGAAAGGAAAATTCAAAATTAAAAGCTGTTTAAGGATGTAAAGAACAGCTTGACTAATTCTGAATGTGTGGTTATTCACCATTAACACTGAACGATTAGTTTCTGTCCTTTAAAGGGATCATATGACGTTGCTAAAAAAAGAACATTATTTTGTGTATTTGGTGTATTGAAGTGTTTTTATGCGGTTTAAGGTTCAAAAACATCATTTTCCACATACTGTACATTATTGTTTCTCCTCTATGCCCCGCCTTTCTGAAATGCGTTGATTTTTACCAAGCTCATCGGTCTGAAAAGCGAGGTGTGCTCTGATTGGCCAGCTATCTAGTGCGTTGTGATTGGCCGTATACCTCAAGTGTGTGACGGAAATGTTATGTTGCGTTGCGCCGCGTAAACATAAAACCATGTCTGCATTTGTGATCGAAGAAACGACAAACAACAAGTGCTACTCTACACTGCTCAAAACTCGCGTTTGAATCGTCAGTGGCAAATTCTTTAAATATGAAAACATAGAGGCTGTGAGTCAGCATTATTTGTCAGCATCATAGACTGTGGTCAGCATGCGCGCCGAAGGGGAAACAGGGGAACTGAATTCACCGGAACACCGGCATTGTAGGCTACTCTCACAGCTAACAGTCCTCGTCCTCCATAAAATGCGCTGCACACATCTGAATATTTGGGTTGAACTGTTCTGGAACAGTGTTGTAAATACAACTTAACTACTGATTTCTAGTTTTGGAAGGCCAAACAAAGTAGTTT
>NW_015634012.1:1177308-1186022 GCF_001515625.1 Sinocyclocheilus rhinocerous | reverse complement strand
CTGTGAGTCAGCATTATTTGTCAGCATCATAGACTGTGGTCAGCATGCGCGCCGAAGGGGAAACAGGGGAACTGAATTCACCGGAACACCGGCATTGTAGGCTACTCTCCCAGGAAACAGTCCGCGTCCTCCATAAAATGTGCTGCACACATCTGAATATTCGGTTTGAACTGTTCTAGAACAGTGTTGTAAATCGAACAGCTTGTAACACTCCAAAGAGAAAGGAAAACTTGAAATCGCATCATATGACCCCTTTAATTTCACTGGTCCAGCAGTGCTTCACGTTTACACTTAGTCCACTGAGACTTTTCACCGTTTGTTGGTGGCATTTCAGACCCGAGTATGTGAGTGGTTCTGAGTTTAGGTCAAGGCGTCATGTTTTCTCTTGCTCCATGGTCACAGTGTTATTGCTTGTGTAATTTCGCTAAATTATAACCACTTCAAACAGGCTCATCCAATCAGAATTTAAAGTCAGAAGTGAATGTAACATGTAACAGAAGAGAAAGAAAGCCTGTTGTGGCAAACTACAACAAACAGCTTGGGCGATCGATACTGTGCCATTGGCTGCGATAACTGCGTGTCTAGATTCAATTAGCCCAATTAAATGAAGCAGGTCTGAGAGAGGCAGAGGCATCTGAGCTGGACAGATCTGTCTTTGCTTCAGAACGCTGGTGATGCTGTTAGACAGCGCTTTCAAC
Source organism: Sinocyclocheilus rhinocerous (assembly GCF_001515625.1). Classification (NCBI taxonomy): domain Eukaryota; kingdom Metazoa; phylum Chordata; class Actinopteri; order Cypriniformes; family Cyprinidae; genus Sinocyclocheilus; species Sinocyclocheilus rhinocerous. Next base: position 1,185,324 of record NW_015634012.1, on the reverse strand, counting down.
ACATAACCTCCTGACCCTGTGACAACACTTCATATTCCTGCAGCTCACTGACGGTTTCAGCTCATCTGCAAATGTGTCTTCCTCTACACGCTGATTGATTTATTTTTGAGAACTTAATTAGGAGCAGACTCAGTGTCTCCTGATCATTAAACTACTCCATTCAATACGCCTCATACATTCAATAAAACAGACTGGAGATTCTAACACATAAAAAAAATAAAAAAATACCATCAAACATCACTGGATTGGAAAACAGTAATATTCTTATAGTAATTTTGATGATTATCATTTTTTTTTGTTTTTTTTAGAATACATACCACAACTACACGTGAGTTTTTTTAGTACTGGATGACAAATGCATGATACAGTTGCATTTTTTTTATTTTTTTTTACAATATTTTGCTGCAATGAATTATGAATTATTTGAGCTTCTTTAACTTCTATAGCAAAGATTTCACAGCCGGCTTTGGCTTTATGAATACTTCTGGCATTTCCGTCACCGCTTTTGACGTTATCGTTAAGTGTCCATTAAGAGTGATTCAAAATACAATTTGAAATCCGATTTGAGCAGTCAGAGCTTCCAGACTGAGACGTATCTGTAAAAATCCGATTCAAATCGCATTTCAAACCACCACGATATATGGTTTGAATAAGATTTGGAAAAACACCCTTCTAAACCATTTCAAAGCACATACACTACAGTTTTAAAAAGTTTGGGGTAAGTAAGATTTATTTATTATTTTGTTTAATAATCTTCTTCAGTAAGGACACAAAAAATTGACCAAAAGTTGAAAAAACATTCCTGATATTATAAAGCATTTCTATTTCAAATAAATGCCGTTCTTTTGGAAAAGCATTTCTATTCATCAAAGAAAATGAAAAAAAAAAATAATAATTTCACAAAAATATTAAGCAGCACAACATTTTTCAACATTGGTGATAAAAAGAAATGTTTCTTTACTGGCAAATCATCATATTAGAATGGTTTCTGAAGGATCATGTTTTCCACCACAGGAATAAATTATATTTACAAATATAAAAACAGAAAACAGTTATTTTAAATTGTAATAGTATTTCACAATATTCCTGTATTTACTGTATTTTTGATCAAACAAATGCAGCCTTGGTGAGCAAAAGAGACTTAAAAATCTTACAGACCCTAAACATTTAAACGGCAATGTACATCGAGATATGCACGTGTATAAAATAAATAAATATATATATGGGTCAAAGATGAAAAAGGGTTTAAGCATAAAAACAATAAGTGTAATATTGCTTTAAATTGTTGTTAAATTGTCCCCCCCCCCAAAATAAAAAAAAATCTGTTTAATTTAATTGCAATTTTGTTTTTGTTTTTCAAAGCAAAAAATACATATACATTTTCCCCTGATTTACAGAAGAGACCCTAGGCCTGCACGATTAATCGTTTGTAAACCGAAATCGCGGTTTGAAAGGGTGCGATTTTCAAATCGCAAGAAATGCGATTATTTCGATTAAGGACTATCAGAGATTTAACAAGCATCTACGTAGTTTTTGACAGTTTGCTTCATGCGCATTTTACTTTGATGCGTAGACAATTTACTTACATTTAATGTGCTTTCTATGGACATAAAATCACTTTTGTAAATTTCTTTTGATGCGGACATCTTAATGTCTTTGACCCATATATATATATATATATATATATATATCGCCAATAATATCAAAAAGGTGAACATTGAGGTATAATTACGAGTTTGTTCACACACTTCACACTATAAGTGACCATCAGTATCCTCTTCCTCCTCAACCATCAGAAACAGGAAGACAACCTTCACATCCATCTGCAGAAAACAAGAGCAGACTGTTCACAAGAGAGTCCTCCCTGAGTTCCCGAGGTTAAAGCTGACCTCTTCAGAGAGATCTAATTCAATGTGCCCCATTTGTCACAGCAGGACTGACCCCTGTGACCTAGACATAATGAAAACGTGTTCCTATAGTAAAAGAGTCATTTCAGGGCCATTCGCTCCATTACGGTCAAGCAGTAAAAAGGTTAGAAATAAATGTAGCATTACTCTGTGCTAATCCCATTCCGTATGCCTATGTGCATCTAACCAACTGCTGGTAAATTAGTGCTGGAATGAAAAGCAGAGGTGGTTCCTTTCAGCCGACTCCGTGACCTGCCGCCCGCACCTCCTCCTGAATAATTACAGGCCCACATCTCCACACAGCAATTACAGACCATTTCCACAAGGATCGGGAAGCTCTCTTTCTCTCACCTACACTCCTCCTCCCAATTCTTGCTCCCACATTCATCTGTTCTTCTTTCAAAGGACAGTCATGAGATCTCATTCTCTTCTCAATTTTGATAGATACTACTAGACACGAAGTCATTCTGACCTTTCCAAAAATCATTTTTATATAACATTCAACTTATTTGGGACTTTCTTCAACTATGGGAACTTTTATCGCCTGGGGGTTGATTTTATTTAAACAAACATATTTCAGTTTTTTTTTTGTTTTTTTTTGTTAAGTGAAGGTCACATTAAAACCTTGCCATGTCTCAATCACTTATTTTTGATACTTTTGAAATTTACCTACACTACTATTCAAAAGTTTAGGTTTAGAAAGATTTATTTATTTGGTCACTCTGAATTTTCAGCAGCCTTTACTACAGTCTTCAGTGTCGCATGATCCTTCAATAAACATTTTTTTATTATTATCAATGTTTTTTGAAATCTTATTTATTTATTTTTTGTTTTTAATAAAACATGTCTTTAATGTCACTTTTGGTCAATTTAATGCATCCTTTATTTAAAGTATTCATTTAAAAAAAATCTCAAACTTTAAAATTCTATATATATTTTATCATTTACATATTTTATTGTCCCTCCCCCAGATCCTGGATTTCAATACAGCAATTTTATTCCAAAAAGTGACTTGAGAAGTGGTTGAAATGACATTTGTTCTTGACAGTTCAGGTGGGAAAATGGCAAAAAATTACAGAATTCATCTGTGATGGAGATGCTGTATATACCCTGTTGGACACTGTTAACAGAAAACATTAAATAAGCTATACTTAAGTCCAAAGTGCCAAAAGTTAAAGAAACACTCAATTAATCAATGCGCTAACCAAGCTATCCCACATTCCATATGCATGAAGCATTCGCCTTAGCCTCATCAGGTTTAATGTGTTGACTCATTATGCAATAAATCCAAAGTGCGTTGTTGCTAATGCTAAAAAAGGTGTGTATTTTGTGAGCGCTCTGCAACATTACTTGTGAGTATTAGAGATGGAGAGCTCTTTGAAGAGAGAGCTCAGACAATAAAATGTGGCAACGGCTCAGAGCCATCCACCCCCGGACCGAGAGGAGAGTGGGTGTGCGGAGTGAATCTATCTCTTATAAAACCCATTCCCTTTCACATGACTGTCGGGAAACCTATGATAAATGTAGTCTCTTGAGGCCTAGGGACTTCTGACATGGCAACAAAAGCTATATCTTTATCGTGATCACAAAGGCGACTAGTGAAAGTTGTTTTACACTTATTAAATATATAACGAGTGATTGTAAGGTCGAGAGATCCACTAACTTGTTGTCAGAAAAATGACTGCACACGTATTGATTGTTTCAAAGGGCTGTGGGAATTTCATAGGAATTGCAAATAAAGAAATGTAATTCTTTCGTCATTATTTACTCACCCTCATGTTGTTCCAAACTCAAAAGCGTTTCTTTTTTTAAAAGGAAACCAAAGAGAATTTTTAAGAATATCTAAGCAACTCTTTTTTTCAAAATAATGTTATTTTTAGCAGCATCATATGACCCCTTTAAGCTCCAAAAATCCAAAAAAGGCACCACAAGCCAAAATGATCAGACCATATTCTATATTGTGTTTCACAGGAAAAAAACAGCATAGTTTTGAGGGTACTTAATGAGAAATGCAAAAGTATTATAAATAATGTGCCGTTCCTCAAAAAAGCTTTTGAAAACTTCAGAAGGCTTGGAATATAGCTAATGGGTTATATGGACTACATTTATAATATATTTCTGGTGCTTTTTTGAGCTTTAAAGCAGTTTGAAAATGCTGCCTAACTTCTCATTTTGTGTTCTAAAGACAGAAGAACATTAAATTGGTTTAAAATGACATGAGGTTGAGTAAATGATGATTGGATTTTAATTTTAGGTGAACTATCCCTTTAAGAATTAGAAAAAAAGAAAAATGGATCTAAAATGGCTCATCTATTAGATCATTAGACCCATAACATGAACTTTTTGTTAATGATGAATATAACCAAATGCATGCCCTCAATGTCTGTTTCTATCTGCAGTCTGTGCATCTCACAAACATTCTGTAGCATGTTGTTGCTAAGAAACCACCTGTCCAGATTTTCTACATAAAAAATGTCCTCTGACTTCCTCTTCTTCAAAAAAAAAAAAAAAAAAAAAAAAAAGAAATTATAGTTTGCTCCTGGTGATCCCTGAACAAGTGAAATTTCACGCCTGTTGGGTATGATGCTTTCATCAAACGGGAACGTAATATGCATATTGTAACCGAAACCTGTGCTTGTTATTTCCGTTCTCCAATATCACTCGTGGCATGTAGGGAAAAAAAACAGACACACCTATACGTTTCCCCTGGGATTGTGTGAACGTGGTAACCATGTTTACTTCACCATCTAAGTTGACTATTTGGGAGAGGTGGTGGAGACACTCCTGTGGCATTGTTTCACCTGTAGACGAGACGAAACATGTCCTACTGAATCACATGTCTCTCCCTACACCCTGATCACCACCACAGGAGGAAATTCTAATCAATCACTACACGTTCAAAGTAATAGTAACCCCTCTTAGTCTTCATACTTTAGCCTACACCAATCTGTGAACAAAAATGCTTTTAGTCAAGAAATCTCAATATCACCAAGAGTGGCTGTGATCAAAAGTAGATAGATAGATCGATAGATCGATAGGATAGATAAGATAGATAGTGACATCAGACAGACAGACGAGAGATAGACAGACAAACAGACAGATACACATACAGACAGATAGACAGACCAAATGAACAAACAAATGAATGAGAGACAGACAGATAGACAGACGAGAGATAGACAGACAGACAGATAGATAGATAGATAGATGAGAGATAGACAGACAGACAGTTAGACAGATAGCCATACAGACAGATAGACAGACCAAATAAACTAACGAATGAACAAATGAACGACAGACAGACAGACAGATAGATAGATAGATAGATAGATAGATACACATACAGACAGATAGACAGACCAAATAAACGAACGAATGAACGACCGACAGACAGACAGACAGATAGACAGATAGATAGATACAGAAAGACTATTTGGGATTGCTGACATCAATTTAAGTATGTCTTTAGAGGGCAGAGTTTTGGAGAGAGCGTGTGTGGTTGAAGTTAGCAAAACGCTTCCAGCACCTTCAACGGCGCCGCCATAGTAATGCCTGTGATCCCGCTAACAACCAATACAGACATGAACATTTTTACACATACACTATATTCAACAGACACTTTAAATTCAAGAGATTTTAGTAAGTGCAAGATTCATGTTTTGCCTGCGATTCAAAGCCACAACTTTGCCCAACATATTTAAAGCTAAATCCCTGAGCACTGAGGTTTGTCACCACCACAGCAACGCAAGAACACAAGCAAGTCCAATGAAATCACATGCAAACAATGAGCATGTGCATTAGCTTACAGTATAAGTCTGGCCTCACACTGCACCTAAGTGGCTTGACCTCAGCTCACCCACATGCACAGGTGAGCAGACAGCAGTTATGTCACCCTCCAGCTGGCAAAGGTCTCGTCAGGCCTGCTGCTGGTACTCGCCTGGAGGCTGATGGGATTAGAGAGATCCGGCTGAGCCCGGCACTGTCTGGATGACTGGGCCCTGGCGCTGGGAGTCTGACGACAGGAGGCTGAGTGATTGAGGGCCGGTTGTGACTCACAGGTGAGGCTTGTTTTAAAACCATGGCAACTCCAGCGGGATCACAGCCATTGCTCACAGGTAGGGAGTGTTTTGTGTGCACAGTTGAGTAACAATCACACACACACACACACACACTTGTACACACATACGCCCTGGTACACCCATGTGTTGAGTCACAGAGCATGTTCTGGCTTTCCTGTGACACTTCAGCAGATGTTTAACATCCCACCACTGATGTTTACCCCTTATCTTTCCCGCCCTTTCTCTCTCACACGGAACTCTCATCAATACTGCTCCCCTTTTGAACTCAATCTATGTTCTTTAGCTGGCCGATTTAACAAGCTATCTGAATAGCGGGTGGATTTGGACGAATGATCCAGCCCTCGAAGATGCCAACAGTGAATTGGCACACAACGATTCTCTGTTAAACGACCGGCAGATCCAATAGAAAGCTAGTGGACTAATTCAAAGCCCTCCCGTGAGGACTAACCCACTTTGGGTTTATGAAATGTAAATCTACATACTGACATAGTAAACTGGAAATTAAATATTTGTCAGAACAATGAAAATATTATGCGAATTGCGCCGTATGCTAGTCCTCATAGTTTTCCATTGCTTTAAGAGTAACACCTCAGATACTGGAGACATCCGCTTGCCCTTGAACAACCAGAATAGTTTCTTTGTCCTCATTTTAGGTGTTGGACTTCAAGTGGCCTATTTAATGGGCTTAAGTATCTGATGCGAGCCGTAATCCTACTGGTGTGGTAAATATTAACTTTTTTTTTTAAAGTTCCAGACCAAAAACTGCAGCAGAAACCCATTGGGAATCTATTGAAACACTGACGAGACACACATTGACTGAACCTGTTGCAACACACACCAACACGTCCCCTCCTCCCTAAACCACCTATGCTGGAATGCCCGACGGAGCACATGCCAATAAATAGCAACCGATACAGGTTTATGGGAAACAACAAGCCTCAAAATATGGTAAGTAAAAAAAAATAAATAAATAAATAACGTGACCAAATAATAGTCATTTACATTAATTAAAATATTCATAATATTTTGTTTTTATTGTTGCAGTAAAATGTATGCATTTTACATTCATTTTATGTACTTAATTGTATTTTATATGTAAATAATATTTATTATATTATTTGTATATATTCATTTTCTTAGACAAAATACATATTTAAAACTAATTAAAATCAGGTCTACATATCGGTTATCAGACATTTACACAATCTTTATACCATATCAGTAATAAAAAGTAATACTGGCTATCTCTTAGATAGATAAAGTAGTGTATTACAGGTAGTGCACTGTTTTGTGCAAACTAATTAGTGCACTTCTTTAATATTTTAAGGTAGACATACCTGCACACAGCCATACATTTGTGACCACTTAGTTTACAAGCTTAGCTTAAAGGGGTCATATGATGCGATTTCAAGTTTTCCTTTCTCTTTGGAGTGTTACTATTGCGCATAGATAAGATCCCTAAAGTTGCAAAGACTAAAGTCTCAAAACGGGGGCTTTGTAGAAAACGAAGCGTTTGAGAGAGGCGGGGCATATAGGACCTACAATAATGTACAGTATTTGAAAAATAATGTGTTTTTTGAACATTAAAGCATGTCAACATATTCTGTTACACCAAATACACAAAATAATGATCTTTAAAAAAGCATCATATGACCCCTTTAAATATAATTGCATTGCAAATTAAATAAGAGAAAATACTCAAAATAGCTCATATTAAATATGTTTTTGTCTCAGTTAAATTATTTAGTATTCTTTAGTCAAAAGTAGAAATAAAACTAATTAAAACCAGTTCTTCATATCGGTTATCGCACATATAAAACAAAATAAGCAATAATAATGTAGATCTCTAACAGACAGATAGATAGATAGATATATAGATAGATAGATAGATAGATGTGTGAGTGATTGAGTGAGTGTGTATGTGAGATAGATAGATAGATAGATAGATGAGAGTAATTTGAGTGTGTGCGTGCGTATGTGAGAGAGAGAGAGAGAGAGAGAGAGAGAGAGAGAGAGAGACAGACAGACAG
>NW_015634012.1:1164834-1177037 GCF_001515625.1 Sinocyclocheilus rhinocerous | reverse complement strand
GAGAGAGGGGGGGGGGGTTATGTTCTTATCCTGGCAGATAAGTAAAAAAACAATGCAAAGCACTTCTGTTCTCACGGTGCGCTTCATTTAAATGACACGAGCAACACGAACAAGAAACTTGATCTCCCATCAAGTTCATTAACGATGATAAATCTCAACGTAAAGCCACTCAAGAGAATCATCTTATGCAGTACAACGAACAAAGACAATAACTCATATCTAAAGTATGCACTTTCGTTCCTCAAGTCTTGTTAGATCACCACCTGTGATCAGTAAGTTGCTCCATCAGTTGGATCAATGCACTTTACCTTATAGACATTTTCCGTAATGCGGTGGACCTCGTCGGTGCGAGACATTGTGAAATCTTCAGTTAAAACCATAAACGGTGTTTTGCTGAACGTGATGGGTTATCCGAACAGTGTGTCTGTGTGATAAGGGTCAGCTGCAGATCCGCGCTCTGATCCACAGGCGTCTGATCTCAGCTCAACAGAACCGAGCGGAGGCATTGGAATGGAGGTGGGGCTTACAAGCGTAGCACCGCCCCGTGTTCTAACTCGCGCCCTGGGGGCGTGGCAACGTTCTACCTGCGCCCGCCTCCTCCCAGACGTAAGTTGTCTAACAGCCGCTGGACATGCATCTTCAATGTTTTTTCATGTTTTATGTGTCAGGTTTAGCTGCGTTATATGTAAGAAACGGCAGAAAACAGGTTGTTTTCCATGGCCGTGAGAGCCAGAAGAAAAACCTTTATAATTACAGTATTAAACGCAGATACAAACATATATATATATATATATATATATATATATACATCCATAGATGAACAGAATGTCTACATTAATCACAAACTCAGTCATCGGAAGACGATTGGTAGTTGTGAGCAGATTTATCTTGTGCTTGTCAGCACAGATTTATTTCATCTCAATTAGTGATATGAAGAGCCCCCTGCTGGTCATGACATGCTAACACACATCTGCAAGAGCCACGACCACTAAATGAACTTAATCTTACTACAGAATCAGATACACAGATTGTAACCCAAACTCTTTTAGGGTTTGCGTACATGAACAGGCTTAAAAAGCACTCTGTTTAAACCACATCTGTAAAAGTCCTATAAACCTTTTTTGGAATAATAAATTGGTACTCCATATAAGATTCATTCAAAATGACCCATCATCAATAATCCTAGTCCAGGTCCACTAAAGCTAGTCCAGCAGAAATTAGCAAAACAGCTAACACTGCTTAAATACCAATGCTACAGGCTACTTTATAGTTGTGTGTTAGGTTGCAATGAAAAAGATACTTGGCTAAAGTGTTGTAGCAATTGGGTTCCCTTTTTGCATTTAAAAATGAAAATAAAAACAGTCACGGTTACTAGTGCCACATAACAGAGCACATAGTTCATAGGTTGTTAATTTAATTTAACAAAACCAAATATTAATTGATGTGAACTGTCATGCTTCTAGCTAACTTACCCACTTACCTAACAACAGTTGATTTTACATTAAGAAAATACTGTAAACTCTGTAACAGCATTTCAATTCTACATGGTTTGACCAACTTTTATTGTTCATGACATTTCAAGTGGTTTATATAATTACTTTTAAAAGTAAATGTTTTAAATATAATTTTAAATATTTTACAAGTATAATTGCAATATAAAAACACTATAGCCAATTATAATCAATGAACAAGAAATTTCCATTACTTTTTTCTTGACCACGACTCCATTGTTTTCCATTACTTTTTTTTTTTAAGTCTGAAAAATCACAAATGTAAAATTCCCTGACATTTCTAAGTTTTCCATAACCATGTGAACACTGATTCTGATGCATGCCTATTAAATATCCTATGAAAGCCTTCTTTTCTGCCAATTATATTCCCCTAGCTCTTCCTTTCATTCAAAACAGAGTGATGAGCCAGGTTGTAGGATCGAACACTACGCTGCCAGCATCTCTCGCTCCGGCTTGATTTGTGCCTCTTTTCTTTCTGCAAAGACACAGAGCACAAAGCGGTGACAGAAAGCAATCAAAAGCCAAATAAGAGAGCCATGTCATTCTCTCACACAGTGCTGTGTTTGACAATACTAAAACAACACCTGTCTCCCCCTTAGGCACCGCTGGCAATGGATCTGTGGGTAATTCTGGAAGTGTGATGTCTTCTCCCTGCTCAGGATGGAGAGAGTAGCCTTAGATTAGACACAGGCTATGCACTAGCAGCGAGTGATATCTGGCAGCATGGACGACAGGTAAAGGTCTCCACACCTGAATGATGGCCTCCAGCTCTGCTAACACAGCATCCTCATCCTCCGGTGTCAAAGAACCTGCCAGCAGTTCATCAATTTGCTTTAAGGGAAGAAGTTTCAAGAAGCAGTTAGACATTCAAAGCAATAAAAACCAGGAAAGAGCAGTATGGCCAATGTCCAGGACTTGCATTTCCCAAAAGCATCGTAAGCCTAAGTAGATTGTAGAACCATTGCCACCAATAGTTGCAACAATCAACTTAGCTCACACTGCTTTTGAGAAACGCAGCCCAGGACTATAATAGAAGGAAGGGAAGTTTGAACTGAACACAATTTTCTGAATAGTGAAAAATCATTATTAGACCTGCTTTTGCAGTGGCTTCATAAACCATTTGGACACTTAAGACACGCTTAAACATTTATGAATTTTATTATTTTTTCAGATCTAACTTCACTTTTTGCAATGACTTTTTTAGTGGATATGTCAACCAAGGCTGCATTTATTTGATTAAAAATATAGTAAAAAACCTAACTATTACTAATTATTACAATTTAAATAACTATAAATATGCTGATTTGCTGCTCAAGAAACATTTCTTATTATTCTCAATGTTGAAAATAGTTGTGCTGCTTTCCACTTTCTGAGAGTGGACTGTCACTTTTGATCAATTTAATGCATCCTGGCTGAATAAAAATATTAATTTCTTAACTGACCTCAAACTTTGCATATCACATTAACTATAGACATGTTATACATGTACATGCTTGTGCTCTTTCTTCAATATAAATGCCACCTGGTTTTGTTTCATTGTGTTATGTAATGCAATGACTTTCATTCATTTCTAAGTGTTTTAAGTCCATTTAGCATCGCTCTGAATGTTAAGTGGACTGAATTTGACTCTCATAACCTTCTGATACTCAATGGCCTCCTGCGTCTCCTCCAGTATTCTCTCCACCTCCTCAATAGACATGACCTGATGAAGAAAAACAGAAAAAAAAAAATACTTAATTCAAATGCTCACTCAGTCCATTAAATAACTTTGTATATATTCATAACATTATTGACCCTTCGCTAACCTCCACCCCCATTCGGTTACTGTTGCTCACTGAGACAAGCCCTACAGAACATCCCACAGAAATGAATCAGTCAACAGTGCAGATTTCAGTCAAATGTGCTCATATAAAGCAATGGAAATGTAAAAGATGTTATTCTTATATGGGCTGGAATTGTGAAATATGAACAGAATTGTTTATCATGTTCCTACAACACATGATACTGTGAATGTCGGCGTTCTTACTCATGCTCTACATGTATATTTGGGAATCAAATGCACAGATCTTCCAAACACTTATATTAAAAAAGCAGCAAAAGATTGTCTGATAATATAATGCACAGAAACAGGTACTAAGTAGTTGCACTTTAAAGGTGGGACTTACAGAAGGGGCAGTTTTTTCTGTTGTTGAGTTCAAAGGGTTCTGGAGATTCAGTACAAGACAAAGACGAGCCTGCTGTAATCTAAGAGTTTTATGTTTAAGCCTTTAATCCTACAACAATGTCCAACAGTTCCCAAAACATGCTGCTACTTACTAAACCACCCACCGCACAACACCAAACAGACCAATGATTCATCTTGGCTCCTAATAACAGCATTTAACACCACCAATAACTGATTACTAAGCTGTTGCAGGTGCATACACTTGTTACAATACAGCAAATCCGTGATTTGAACTTGCTTCAGTCTATAGACTTACCTCGTGCATTTGCTTGAGACAGTCATTCCCAGCCTTTAAACCCTCAATGACCTTTATTTCAATCTGAGCAAATTCAATATCTCGAACCTGAAATGAGGCATAATTAAAGTATAACTTATATTGCTCATGCTTCTTGTAATACCACAATATGATTAAACAAACAAACAAAAATAAATAAATAAATAGTCAGTTTCTTCAGTGACACATGATACTCCGTATCGTTCTAATATGCTGATTTGGTGCTCAATTAATAATAATGGTCCTTATTATTATCAATGTTGTTTTTGCTGCTTAATATTTTTGTGGAAATGGTGATACTTTTTTTTCAGATTATTTGATGAACAAAAAGTACAAAAGAACAGCATTTATTTGAAATAAAAATCTTTTGTAGTAAATTAGAAACATGTTTACGGTCACTTTTGAACAATTTAATGCATCCTTGCTTAATAAAAATATAATTGTTATTATTATTTAAATTCTTTTTTACCCCAAACAACTGAATGGTTGTGTTTCACAGGTTCCATAAAAATATTAAGCAGCAAAAACAGTTTTTTAACATGATCCTTCAGAAATCATTCCAATATGCTGATTTGATGCTCAAGAAATATTCCTTCTTATTATTGATACGTGCCTCCCTAGTCTAGGGTCAGGGCATTGGTAACAATTAGTGGCTCGTTGGTCTAGGGGTATGATTCTCACTTAGGGCGCAAGAGGTCCTGGGTTCAAATCCCGGACGAGCCCCCAATTGTTACCAGCTCTCTGATCCTACACTAGGGAGGCAAACCACATCATCTAAACCCACCATGCGCTCCAGGTTGGATATCTGGACGTCCGTCTTGTCCAGCAGCTGATCTTGGTAGCGTTTCTTTTTGAGCAGCAGAAGAGCTCGTCTGTGAAATGCATGAATCACACGTGTTAATGAATCTGTTAAACCGAAATCACTTTTTGCCATGTACGATGCAGATGGCACCACGTCAGCACAATAAAGGCACTGTGCAATGCATGATGGCTGATTCTGGGTGATCGGCTATCATTAATGTTAGCATTGCAAAATGAGTGCACTTGTATCGGTGTAATCTGAAATGTCTTACTCCTTCTTGCCATCCTTCAGGAGCTGTTTGGCCAGACATCTCTCTTTCTCCAGCTGTAATGTGATTTTCTTCTTATATTGTTTCAGTTTATCTCTCTGCTGTTTCAGTTGCTGTGATCCAGTGACAGGATGTAAAGCAGAAACATGACAGTTCACTTATAGAAACACTTCTTATTCATAAAAGTGTCAGTTCTCGACTAAGATGAACAAACAGCTGTCAAAACATATCATAGTCCAGACATGGATCACCTGAAATACTGTTGCTGTGTTCTGATTAATAAGAGAGCAGACTCTATAGGCTAAGATATTTCTAATGTTTCTTCTGTCATTTTGACCATGTTAACTTTTCTTATTAAAAGTGAGTATAGATATATTAAACTAACCACAGCCCCTTTTGTAATTCCAGGTTAGTACTCAAGTTAGTACTAACTAAAAAAAAATAAAAATAACATGCACTTTATATGATCCCTCTTATTTTGGTAAAATAATTAACATTTTGCAGATAATGCAAAGTGTACTTAAAATTTTGACCACAACTGTATGTTCTTTAATGAAAACAATAGTTACCGAAGAGGGCATTTCATCTTGATTTTGTGTTTTTTTATTTTAATTTAAAGAATTAAATTTTTTAGACATGATATATAAATATATATATATATATATATATATATATATATGTGTGTGTGTGTGTGTGTGTGTGTGTGAATAATTGAAATACTGTTATTTTCATTATTTTAGAGTTAAATTAATTTAGCCCTAACCACTGGTCTATAAAATAAGAGTTTATATTGTATAATATTATAAAATAAAATATAAACTGTATAATGTTATTATTCGATTAAATATTGGTGTTTTTTAAGCTATACAATAGATACTGATGTTTTATTCTATAGTAGATGTGATTCTATTCTATTTTACTCAATACTGTTCGGTTTCATTTTATTCTAATACATTATGTTCTATAGCCTAATGGATGATGTGCTGTTTTATTCTAATCAATAAAAGATGTTCTGCTCTACTCTATAACAGATTGTGTTCTGTTGTATTCTATGATAAACTGTTCTCCTCTATAATATACAGCACACTGTTCCATTGCACTCTCTATTCTATATCTATTCTATTGTGTTCCGTCTATTCTGTAACATCCGTTCTATTCAGTTCTGTAGTATACTATAACATACTGTTCTGTTCTACAGTAGTCTATACACTGATTTCTATTCCGTGTTGTGTAAAGTAGGACAGCTGATCTAATCCGTTCGTTCGCAGTTCAGAATGGCTGAAATGGTTTCAGACGCACTACAGTGTGTTGGCTCTCTATATCTACACGTGTATGTAAGGACACAAATCCAACACACGTGTGTGTGTGATGCTCATTGATTGATTGTTCTTACCAATATCGCCCTGTCCTGATCTGTCACTCGACTGGTGACTCGTCCCTGCCTGCCGAAAACATTTCCCATTGCGAATAAACCACATTCCCGCCTTACTTCTAATATCACATCTCATATAAAATACCAGCTACTATTTACTTTAAAGCACAAAAGATGTATTTCGATATGTCAAGTGTAGAGCGGTGGATGGCGTGTTTCATTCAGCTGTGGCTCGCTAAGCGCATTTAGCGTCTATGGATGCAGCTGCGCCCTCTAGAGTCACTGCAGCGGCAATGCAGTAATAATGTGACTATTTGCCGCCCCCTGTCGTTCTTTTTGTGCAAGTGTCTAAAAAAACATTACTAACGTTTCCAAATTAACTGAAACCTTCAGCGACATAATCAAAACACAGCACAATATGATATGTATATTAGATATGGCTCAGGTCCCTTCAGTGTAAATATATTGCATTTTTAGTTTGAGCAATTCCAGTTGCTTAATAAATGTAATAGTACACCTCTCTTTGACAAGCATTTGAGGTATCATTCGTGTCAACAACACAAATGGTGCAGGACAGGGCAGGTGTCATAGTTTAATATTTCTTCAGATTTATTTTAAATTAATATTTGTTTAAATCCGTAACCCTAAGAGTGTGCAATAGTAATCGTAATGAATGCTTTGGAGCAAAACACTATACATTTAACCATTTAAGTAATTTATTTGGAATACTTTTGACCTCTATAAAATATAATTTGGTTAAAAGAATGATTTTTTCCCCCCACACCAAACCACATTTTCACACAGCAAGAACTGAAATTAAATGAATGTTACTATGGAAGAATGTTTTAGCCATGGGATTAAAAAAAAGCTATTTTCAACTATTTATCACACAATTCTGAATTTATTGCAATTCTGAGAATCGTGAGATATAAACTCATAATTCTGAGGGGGGAAATTTTCAACTATTTATCACACAATTCTGAATTTATTGCAATTCTGAGAATCGTGAGGTATAAAAAGTCTAAATTGCAAGATTAAAAGTTGCAATTACAGTTTTTATTTAAAAAAACTCACAATTCTGAGAAAAAAAAGTCAGAATTGCGGCATGTAAACTCAGAACTGTGAGAATTGAGAGATGGAAAGTCGCAGTTACTTTTTCTCCTTTTTTTTAATTCCACGACAGAAATTGGCTTCCATTACAGAACGGATTAAGAATAATAATAAAAAAAGTAACTTTCAGTAAAAATTATTTATTGAATCAAATGTCACAAAAAACATATTACATGAACAATAAAAAAAGCACTTTTTAAATATTATGACAAATAAAGACAATAGTAGTAGAATTCAACATGTATAATTTAATCTAATTTTATTCTTTTTCATTCACTCATTGGGATAATAAACAGCTTCCTGTCTGCACAGCGGTATTGTGAACCTCAATAATAATAATTTCTTTAGAAATGTCCAGGTCTATACAGTACGTCAGTCACACAAAAGAGCTTAAACTAGAAAAATAGGCTTTGCCAGCTTTGATCTAGTTTGAATACACAGGCATTCAGACAAAGATACTTAAAGAAGCTTGAACCAAACAAACTAGACTGTACGTGATTTCCATTTCCAAATCTACCATTGCAGAATATGATTAATATTTATTTTTGTTCTGTGCCGTGAGCCTCATAAAATTTTGTCTGAAATGAATAGCAGACATAACTGACTACTAAATCACAGCATAGAAGTATATTTAAATAAAGGCACCAACAAAACACCTTGTTCCTCATGCAAAACATATTGCTGTCTACTTAACCAGTACAAAAGTCAGAGAATATTATATAAAGGCTCATAATGGAGCTCGAGGCCTTTGTGTAGTAAAATGCAACTGTTTTTTTTCCTTTCTTTATCATTTTCTTCAGCTATAATCACCATTTGCATGCCCTAAGCTAAAGTATTAATCAAAAACATTTAAGATCTTCTTCTGATTCTCAAACACCAGGCTGATCCAGTTCGCTGCCATCACAGAAAACAATTTATTAACGATCTGACGAGCCCCTGAGGTGAATAAGCGAATATTTACATGGTCAGAGCTCACCCACAAACCTCTGAGGTATCCTTTGCCTTTCTAGATGAGACTTTAATGTCTGGATGGCATGCGGTCTTTGAGAACTCCCTTTGATGCATTAAATATTTGTGCTTTAACATCCACAGGTGTCCTCCTTTGAGATGAGATGAGAGATCTCCATCTACTTGACCTATTAAAGGAACGCATCTCATGTTGCTGGAGACTCCTTGAGGATGAGAAACCAGGAAACCTACATCTGGAAGTCTGTCCCGAAGTGTCTGATTTGGGCATCAGTCATAGACAGGTAGGTGGTCCTCATGCTGGGCGAATACTGCGGTTGTAAAAGAAAAATGAAGAAACAGAGATGTTAGTGGGGTTTGACATTAGACACTGGCATGTGTGAAAACCACAGTCAAAAGACCCTCAAGGCCCATTCACAAACACATACAGAGATCTGCACCGAGAAAAATCACTCATTTTCAATGGGAGTTGATTTTTTTGAGCAAAATGACCAGCCAAAGTGACTTGGCAAGATGGAGGAGTTACTGTGAGCAATTTCACTGCTCTATTTGATTAGTTTCTGCCCTTGTACTGGAAATAATAAAAAAAAGTAATGCCTGGAAACCTCCAGAAATAAAATCACTGTATGTGTGAACAGGACTTCAGGTGAGGAAACAAGGTGAGTTGGAAAAATACGGATGAATTTTTGGCAAAAGACGACAGCAAAACTGCTCATTGCTCTTACATTTTAAAGGGATGTACAGAATGTTTATGGAGTGGGTGATGATATCCTCAGAGGAAGGAAATGAGGACAAAGAGGGCAACAGCATGTTGAAGGAAGGCAGAACCATTGTTAGGGACAGGGGCGCACTTACTGTTTCTAAATGTCTGAGGATATAACTTCAAATGTGATAAAAGACAGGAAAAGAACTCAATTAGCTGTGAAATATCATTGTGAGAATACAGTGTCTTGACAGTTAAAAATGAAGTTGGGAATCGGTTCATTAGACTACGGACTGTCCTGTGATTAGTTTTACGCCTTCTGCAATGCATCAACCAACACGACTCACTAGATGATCCTCTCAAATACACCCTTTCACTTCTGATTCATCTTAGACCTCACAATCTGCACAAGCCTGATGGACAATTTGGCTTCAAATTAAATCAAGACAGGACTGTTTTTAATTAATTTTCATTAATAATTTAGTATTAATAATTAATAGTAGTTTCTCCTTATTCCCTTTATAACTGCAGGGATATTTTCAACTATAAAAGGAAACTTTAGGGGGCAGTAATGCTCCATGTCTGCTTTCAGCTTCAGTTCTCCTGATCTTGTACACCACAATCACACAAAGCAACCCTCAACACAGGTTACCTTAATAACCATTAAGATTAATTAAATCTTAATGGATCTGATACTTATGCCATAACATTCACCATAATTAAGAATTATGATGAATATACACTATATCGTTCAAATGTTTGGGTGCGGTAAGATTTTTTTTTATGTTTTGAAGAAAGTCTCTTATGCTCAGTAAGGCTGCATTTATTTGATCAAAAATACAATATACACAGTAAAATTCTGTATTATTATTACACTTTAAAATATCAATTTCCCATTTAAATATATTTTAAATGTAATTTATTCCTGTGATGCAAAGCAAAGTTTTCAGCATCATTATTCCAGTCTTCAGTGTCACATGATCCTTTAGAATTCATTCTAATGCTGATTTTCTGATCAAGAAACATTTCTTATTATAGCAATGTTGAAAACAGTTGTGCTGCTTAATATTTTTGTGGAAACTGTGAATTTTTTTTCGGGATTCTTTTATGAACAAGAAGAGCATTCAAATACATATTTATTTTTTTGTAGCATTATAAATGCCTTTACTGTTATTTTTGCTTAATTTAATAGATACTTGCTGAATAGAAGCATAATTTCATCATTAAATCGTTTCATCATAAAATATTACTGACCCAAAACCTTTGAATAGTTCAGTATAAGTGATAATTAAAAGAATAACTGACCAAAAAGTAAATATCTCTATAGTCTGCAGAATAAAGTAAGTCATACTGGTTTGTAACAGTGCTAAAAAAATCAGCAACTATCTCAAGATATGATACACATCATAATGTATTACATTATTAGAATTGGATTCCAATTTTAACTTTGCTTTATTTTTGTCCAGTAAGACACGGTATGAAGTTGAGAATTTTTAGTAGTTTTAACCAGTTTACACTAATTTAGACCTACCTCTTTAGAAATTTTAACAGAACGTACACGGAAAACAAATTCATTAAATAAATAGAACAGTAATATTATATATAATGATTTATACTTGTATCAGCAGAGCCCTAGTGTTGAACGACATGAGGGTTGAGTATATAGTCGTTTCAATTTTTGCAACAAAACAACACATTAACAGACCAATGGTTGATGATACAGAAGCCATCAAACATACAGAAATAGAGTAAAACTGTCAGTAAATGGAAGATTGAAATCAAAATACCGATGGTGGTGGTGAACCGCTCCCAATCAACGGGACGTTTTCATAGCGAGGATTTCTTTCAAATAGCATGGACTGGTTCCTGCCGGAGAGGAAGAAAGGTAAGTGGGTCAGCATGAAAGAAAACAACAGTTCTCTCTCTCTCTCTCTCTCTCTCACACACACACACTCACATGTACTCTGGTGTGCTGGACGTGGCTGGCAGCGGAGGATGCAGACTCGTCTGGCTGCCCATGCTGCTGCTGAAGCTGCAGAAACTGTGAACTTGAGCTCGGCTGGGGTTATACGCCGTGATGCGTCTCGACGGGTTAAAGGGATCCTCCTCATCGATATCATCATAATCCCTGTCCCTGAGGACAACCAATTGCACGTCAGCTACACCGATGGTCTCAGGTGCCATGCACTGCAGTGACACAACAGGAAGGTGGATGGTACCTGATGACGATGAGGGTCCAGGCACGTGGGACGGCACACAGCAGGGCACAGAAGGCACAGGCTGCCAGCAGAGAGAACAGGCAGAGATACAGGAGCCCCTCCACACCATCATAGCAGATGCCCAGCAGAGCCTCTAGATAGTCCTGCAGGATCAGAAAGCTGTTAGATCAACACAGGACCTAACAAAGTCCCCCCCAAAAAAATTGCTTTTAAGTAGTTTGAGATAATCATTTATTATTTATTAGAGAAAAAATATGCTTATTAATAATAGAAAAAACAGAGACCCCTATAATAATAAGGTCATCATAAGAAAAATAAAAATATGGTTTACCTTTTCGAAAAATAATAATTACATACATTCAAGGTATAAGGAAAATATGTTTTTAGTTTATACTCAATGGTTACACCACATGACATTTTTAGAGACATTAAATGTAATATTTGGTTGGAAATGGCTAACATTTTTTTTTAAACAACATGAAACCAACATAAATACAAACAGTAAAAATATTTGAAAAACTTTGTCAAGTGGTGCAACCAACATGCAGGAAAAAACGCCCTAATGCCAAGGTCATCATAAATCTCTTCATTAGATAATTTGACCTTTTTATGAAAAATCAAGGTTAGTTCAGATTATAAAATGTCATGTGGTGCAACCAAAAATATTATGTATGAATTAAGAATTAATGATATTTGTAAAATAAATGACCACAAATACTATTTATAAATATATATATATATATATATATATATA
>NW_015634012.1:1135606-1161792 GCF_001515625.1 Sinocyclocheilus rhinocerous | reverse complement strand
TAAGGAAGGAACTTTTTTTTTGATGTTCACTCTACATAACATTTCTGTTGAAAATAGCATAAAAGCTCATAAAAAGGCATAACATTTTTTTAAATTAAACCAGTTTTTAAAAAGAACTCCCCTGTTCATGATCATACTCTTATTTATATATATATAAACGTCTTCGAATTAATTTGTGTACACTTACATGCATTGAAGGTGTAAGGAACTTTTTTTTTGATGTTCACTCTACATAACATTTCTGTTGAAAATAGCATAAAAGCTCATAAAAAGGCATAACATTTTTTTAAATTAAACCAGTTTTTAAAAAGAACTCCCCTGTTCATGATCATGAACACTCTTATTTGTCATTGAGGGCAGTTTTGGGTTAAAAAAAACAGTGAACAAGACTGGTGATAGATGACTCACTTTATGCAGACTACGGCAGTCCAGCAAGGCGGTAAGCTGATGCAAATTGAACTCTGAGGAGTTCAAGATCCGTTGAATTCCTAGAAGATCTTTCTGAAATGATTCAAATTGGGAAATTAATGTTTGGAGAAAAGGAGGTACAGAATGTGACGCAGAACCCTCTTTGACAGCACTCTCACCTCTGCGGTGGGAAACACTGCAACAGAAAACTGCAGCAAACCTTGCACCTGTATCTGCATGGTGGTTAAAGACCTCTGGAAGACGGTCAAAGACTGCAATACAGAAACAACAGCAAATCAGACAAACATGTGACCTAAAGCGGTCCATCCACTGACCTAAAGGATTTCTACACAGACATGCGATAGGTTCTGCCTTCTGTTAATGCAATGACTAGTGAAAGGTCAGTAATCCCTGCTGAGGATATGTATTTACATCTGGATTTACAGTTCTTAAGGTTTTAAATTCGGTTAATGGTTACATCTGTCTTATACATCTGCTTTATGACTTTCCCCCAGAACATTTACTTTAATAGATCATCCAAAACAGCAGCTTAACCAGCACAGAATAAAGTCTAAATCAGTGGAAAAGCTTTCACGGGATTCCCACAGGCAATGCGAGAAAGCCAGACAAATCAAATTATCTCAAAACTACAGACAAAAGAGACCCCCTTTGATCGCCTATTCATAATTTAATTAGCCACGCAGATTTTTTACAGAAACATTATAATGGCTTTAACATGGGTATTTGCCTCAATTAGAAGTCAAATGAATCTGTAAGCTCCGTTAATTGCTTGTGTCAGGAGTTCAGGGAGGAATTGAATGCTGACGTGCCGGGGAATCGTTTACCTGCTGGAACGGATTGGGAAGACTCTGGCTGCAGTATAGGTAATAGTGCACTATATCTGCAGGGGACACAGAAACAAAGTGAAGATTCAAATGCTTACAGTCTGTGCCATTAAATGAAACTGAACCATCAAAATGGGTCATTTGGAAACCATCATTAATCATGAGCACATTAAAGGAATAGTTTAGCCTAAAATTATAATTTGCTGAAAATTTACTCACCCTTAGGCCTTAGTTTCAACTATGGATCCTGTGTAGTGAATGGGTGCCGTCAGAATGAGAGTCCAAACAGCTGATAAAAATATATATATATAAACGTCTTCGAATTAATTTGTGTACACTTACATGCATTGAAGGTGTAAGGAACTTTTTTTTTGATGTTCACTCTACATAACATTTCTGTTGAAAATAGCATAAAAGCTCATAAAAAGGCATAACATTTTTTTAAATTAAACCAGTTTTTAAAAAGAACTCCCCTGTTCATGATCATGAACACTCTTATTTGTCATTGAGGGCAGTTTTGGGTTAAAAAAAACAGTGAACAAGACTGGTGATAGATGACTCACTTTATGCAGACTACGGCAGTCCAGCAAGGCGGTAAGCTGATGCAAATTGAACTCTGAGGAGTTCAAGATCCGTTGAATTCCTAGAAGATCTTTCTGAAATGATTCAAATTGGGAAATTAATGTTTGGAGAAAAGGAGGTACAGAATGTGACGCAGAACCCTCTTTGACAGCACTCTCACCTCTGCGGTGGGAAACACTGCAACAGAAAACTGCAGCAAACCTTGCACCTGTATCTGCATGGTGGTTAAAGACCTCTGGAAGACGGTCAAAGACTGCAATACAGAAACAACAGCAAATCAGACAAACATGTGACCTAAAGCGGTCCATCCACTGACCTAAAGGATTTCTACACAGACATGCGATAGGTTCTGCCTTCTGTTAATGCAATGACTAGTGAAAGGTCAGTAATCCCTGCTGAGGATATGTATTTACATCTGGATTTACAGTTCTTAAGGTTTTAAATTCGGTTAATGGTTACATCTGTCTTATACATCTGCTTTATGACTTTCCCCCAGAACATTTACTTTAATAGATCATCCAAAACAGCAGCTTAACCAGCACAGAATAAAGTCTAAATCAGTGGAAAAGCTTTCACGGGATTCCCACAGGCAATGCGAGAAAGCCAGACAAATCAAATTATCTCAAAACTACAGACAAAAGAGACCCCCTTTGATCGCCTATTCATGATTTAATTAGCCACGTAGATTTTTTACAGAAACATTATAATGGCTTTAACATGGGTATTTGCCTCAATTAGAAGTCAAATTAATCTGTAAGCTCCATTAATTGCTTGTGTCAGGAGTTGTGGGAGGAATTGAACGCTGACATGCCAGGGAATCGTTTACCTGCTGGAACGGATTGGGAAGACTCTGGCTGCAGTAAAGGTAATAGTGCACCATATCTGCAGGGGACACAGAAACACAGTAAACATTCGAATGCTTACAGTCTGTGCCATTAAATGAAACTGAACTAGCAAAATGACTCATTTGGAAATGATCATTAATCATGAGCACATTAAAGGAATAGTTCACCATAAAATTTAAATTTGTTGAAAATGTACTCACCTTTACACCTCAGATTCAACAATGGATCCTGTGCAGTGAATGCATGGGTGCCGTCAGAATGAGAGTCCAAAATGAACACTCTTATTTGTCATTGAGGGCAGTTTTGGGTTAAAAAAAACAGTGAACAAGACTGGTGATAGATGACTCACTTTATGCAGACTACGGCAGTCCAGCAAGGCGGTAAGCTGATGCAAATTGAACTCTGAGGAGTTCAAGATCCGTTGAATTCCTAGAAGATCTTTCTGAAATGATTCAAATTGGGAAATTAATGTTTGGAGAAAAGGAGGTACAGAATGTGACGCAGAACCCTCTTTGACAGCACTCTCACCTCTGCGGTGGGAAACACTGCAACAGAAAACTGCAGCAAACCTTGCACCTGTATCTGCATGGTGGTTAAAGACCTCTGGAAGACGGTCAAAGACTGCAATACAGAAACAACAGCAAATCAGACAAACATGTGACCTAAAGCGGTCCATCCACTGACCTAAAGGATTTCTACACAGACATGCGATAGGTTCTGCCTTCTGTTAATGCAATGACTAGTGAAAGGTCAGTAATCCCTGCTGAGGATATGTATTTACATCTGGATTTACAGTTCTTAAGGTTTTAAATTCGGTTAATGGTTACATCTGTCTTATACATCTGCTTTATGACTTTCCCCCAGAACATTTACTTTAATAGATCATCCAAAACAGCAGCTTAACCAGCACAGAATAAAGTCTAAATCAGTGGAAAAGCTTTCACGGGATTCCCACAGGCAATGCGAGAAAGCCAGACAAATCAAATTATCTCAAAACTACAGACAAAAGAGACCCCCTTTGATCGCCTATTCATAATTTAATTAGCCACGCAGATTTTTTACAGAAACATTATAATGGCTTTAACATGGGTATTTGCCTCAATTAGAAGTCAAATGAATCTGTAAGCTCCATTAATTGCTTGTGTCAGGAGTTGTGGGAGGAATTGAACGCTGACATGCCAGGGAATCGTTTACCTGCTGGAACGGATTGGGAAGACTCTGGCTGCAGTAAAGGTAATAGTGCACCATATCTGCAGGGGACACAGAAACACAGTAAACATTCGAATGCTTACAGTCTGTGCCATTAAATGAAACTGAACTAGCAAAATGACTCATTTGGAAATGATCATTAATCATGAGCACATTAAAGGAATAGTTCACCATAAAATTTAAATTTGTTGAAAATGTACTCACCTTTACACCTCAGATTCAACAATGGATCCTGTGCAGTGAATGCATGGGTGCCGTCAGAATGAGAGTCCAAACAGCTGATAAAAACATCACAATAATCCATAATAATCCACAAATAATCTACATGACTCCAATCCATCAGTGAATATCTTGTGAATTAAAAATCTGCGTGTTTGTAATAAACAAATCCATCATTAAAAAATGTTAAACTTCAAACCGTTATATCCGGATAAAATACAAGTCTTCTATCCATAATATTGCTTTCTACAGTGAAAAGGTTGTCATAGAAATATGCACAGATCCAGCACCATTTACAAGCGAAAACAATCCAAAACAGTTCTAAACAAATATGTCGGTGGATTTTAATGGAGGACTTTTTGATGGTGGACTTTTCACTAGAGGAAGCGTTACTATGAATTATGGACTCGTATTTTGGTCAGAGCAAAGGTTTAAAGTCGTTTGAGAGAGGCGGGGCATAGAGGACCTACAATAATGTACAGTATTTGAAAAATAATGTGTTTTTTGAACATTAAAGCATGTCAACATATTCTGTTACACCAAATACACAAAAAATATGACCCCTTTAATAATGGATTTGTTTCTTACAAACTTACAAAGCTTTTCCCTTCACAAGACGTTAATTGACAGAGTGGAGTCATGTGGATTACTGTGATGTTTTTATCAGCTGTTTGGACTCTCATTTCTGACGGCACCCATTCACTGCAGAGGATCCACTGGTGAGCAACTAATGTATTGCTCAGAAATTATAAATGTGTTGCTCAGAAATGATACATTTCTCCAAATCTGTTCCCATGAAGAAACAAACTCATCTACATCTTGGATGGCCTGAGGGTGAATACATTTTCAGCAAATTTTCATTTTTGGGTGAACTATTCCCTTAACATATGACCGCCCACATAGCAGCTATTCAGTATTAAGCCACCAATCACATTAGAGATCGTTTACATATAGTTTTTTTTTTTTTCTCAAATAAGTTTTATTGAAAGTCAAACATTTTGAAGATGGATTTGCAATCTTGCATATTTTGTCTCTTTTACCTGTACAAAGAATACAATACAATCAAAATTAGAAAAGAGAAGAAAAAAAAAACATCAAAATCACCCCTCAAAGCCATAATTTGACTGTAGAAGCCTCCCTTTTCTTCCAGAAAAACAGTAGTAACTTCTTGGCTGTAATTAAACTGTATGCAAGATGTTGTGTTGTGCTCCTGATAATGGATGCATACGTTCAGAAAGTCCCAGAATGAAAAGTGCCGCATCCGGCAGCATTTGCACCCTAAAAATCTCTGAAAGCACATCAAAAAATTCCATTCCAATAACTCTGTATCTTGGAGCAAAAAATAAAACTGGGACAAATCAGCATCTACTGAATTATATTTGTCACAAAGAGATGAGACATTTTGTAAAATTCTATGTACTTTATTTTTTGGATAATGTAGCCTGTGAATGACTTTAAACTGAATAAGGCAGTGTCTAGAATTGATAGAATGTTCTTTAATATCCTTTAAACTCGTCTGCCATGTTTCCTCAGAAAATTCCACTTCTAGTTCTTTCTCCCATTCTTCCTTAAGAAAACTTGCAGAGGGAGGATTGTAGCAGATCATGAATGATCGATAATGCCTTTTTACTTCCTTTACACTGATTAAGACACTTATCAATAATTAAGGGTGATGATCCAATGAAGGTGTATGATCACGTATATAATTCCTAATCTGTAGAAAACTAAAAAAAATGACTCTGGGGAAAATTTATATTGCAGCTGACTAAAGGATGCCAGAGCCCCATCAGTGCGGAGCACTATGATCATCCAACCACACTGAAATTAGTTTTATGTAAGAAGCCCAGTAATAAAGACAAGAGTCCGGAAGTGGCAGACCTCCCTCCTGTTTAGGTTTACAGAGATGTGCCTTCTTAACTCTGTGATTTTTATATCCCCACAAGAACGGAAGAATAATCGAATCTAATTGCTTAAAAAAGGATTTAGGTAGAAAGATTGGAATAATCTGGAATAGATACAGTATCTGTGGTAAGAAAATAATTTTAATTGCATTTATTCTACCAAACAGTGAAATCGGGTGAAATTGCTCTCCAAAATTGTATATTAGCTTGCAATTTGGAAATTAAAGGGGTAAAACTGGCAGTATAATTCCAAGATAAGTCAATTTTTCCATTGAGACTTTAAATGGAGAAGATTGTATCGAAGACGTATCTTTAAGTCCAATGGGCATTAGCTCACTTTTATTTAAATTAACTTTAAACCCTGAAAACATCCCAAAGACATTAATAGTATCCAAAATAACCGGCAGACTCACATGGGGTTTGGTAATATATAGCATATGCATATAAAGATATTTTATTGACTGTATTTAAAGTGTTAAAGCCATGAATAGAAGGGCCAGAATGAATGTACTGAGCAAGAGGCTCTACAGTCAGCGCAAATAAAAGAGGAGAAATGGGGCAACCTTGCCTAGTCCCTTCTTTGGAGACTAAAGGGACCAGGCAAAGTATTATTAGTTAATACCTGAGCTGTAGGACTTTTATACAAAATCTTAATCCAATTTATAAATTTATCACCCACATCAAATTTTTCTAGTACTGAGAAAAGTGTCATTCCACTCTATCAAATGCTTTTTCAGCATCGAGAGAGATTATTACCAGATTTTCTTGAATAGCTTTGGAGTGGTGCATTATGTTAAAAAGGCGTCTAGTATTTTGTGAAACATTCCTGCCAGGAATAAATCCATTCTGATCTACATATAGAGTTTAAAGGTACAGTAGCAAAAACGGTTTCATTCTAAATGTGAGAGAGTGTGGAAAATGATTATGACTAAATTATGACTGTTTTTGGTGCAAGAAACCTTGACTGCCATATAGGATATGTCTTTAAACTTAAGCATGTGTTAAAAACATGCGGTTCATGCAAAAACACAGGCATATAGAGAGCAATGAAATATTACTTACCTGCACTTAAGGAGTCTTTGGTTTGATTGACAATGAACTTGTCAGGAGAGACACAAAAGTCACTGGTGCCCTAGAACAGATCAAACAACAAGCTCACAATTACAATTCTGCAGAATCTTTTAAACATTTACATTTACATTTAGTCATTTAGCAGATGCTTTTATCTAAAGCGACTTACAAATGAGGACAATAAAAGCAGTCAATACTAACAAAAGAGCAACAATATATAAGTGCAAATGACAAGTCTCGGTTAGCCTAACGCAGTACACATAGCAAGGTGTATATAACTTTCTTGAGGGAAAGTGTCATGAACACTGTTTTTAATTAAACAGCTGTGCACTGACAATCTTCTCGCTGACAAAACTCTAAAAGCTCATTTATGCATTCAGACTCAAAAGTGACAAACTGGATGGCAAAACCAACCAGATTTTAATTTCAACACAAGGCCTAAGGATGCCATTGGGATTTACGGGACATTTTTATCAATCATTTCCCATAGGTTAGGTTAGGGGTGAGGTTAGGACTACTGTTGTTTGCTGGACCAAAACGTTGTTGTTTCAGGACCAACATAAAATGCATCCAGCTTGGAAAAACCAATGCACTGGTGTGTATTTTAGATTTTACATACATTTCAGACTACATGCATTAGTGTGGCCACTCAGTAATCATATGAAGAATCAGCAAATCAATTAAGAAATCAATTATAAAATCTATAAATCAAATAAATCCACTATATAAATTGTAAGATGTCTAGACATGAGGATAAATTGATAATTTAATAATAGTAATAATTAGAGGTGCTGAGATCCTCGCCGTAATTTTCAACCGAATGGTTGATGAAGGCACGGGCGGTCCCGATGACCTGGACGACCAGCACAACAGTACCCATTTGGAAGGGTAAGGGCGACGTCGCGGAATGCTTCAACTACCGGCCGATTCGCCTTTTATGCCACGCCATGAAGATTTTCGAGCAAATCTTGGACGCCTGACTACGGCAGATCATCACCGTCACGCCGAATCAATGCGGCTTTGTCAAAGGCAGCGGAGCGACGGACGCCATCCACGCCGCCCGGCTCCTCATAGAGCGATACCGGGAGAAAAACAGGCGAGTCCACGTTACCTTCCTGGATCTCGAAAAAGCGTTTGACAAAATTCCGCACGACCTAATCTGACACGCCCTCCGGTCCGACAATGTGCCCGAGGCCTACGTCCAGTGGATCCAAGTGCTTTACCGCAACGTCACCAGCGTGGTTCGAACCCTGGTCGAATCATCACCATACTTCCCCATCACCGTCGGAGTCCATCAAGGATCAGCCCTCTCGCCGCTCCTATTCATCCTATGCATGGACACGGTGACGGCCGACATCCAAACCACCCACCCGTGGTTGCTCCTCTTCGCTGTCGACATATTATTGGCAAACGAAGACCATCAACAGCTACAAGACCAAATGCAGCAATGGAAGGCCCGACTGGACAAGTACGGAATGCGGACCGAGTATTAATAAGACCGAGTATATGGAATGCGGGCCTCAAGACGAACGGAGCCATCAGCATTGACGGCAAAGATCTGAAGAAGGTGACCAATTTCAAGTATCTCGGATCTGTCATCAGCAGCGATGGCGACACCCTCCCGGATGCCCGAACCGAGTCAATGCTGCCTGGATGAAATGGCGTTAAGTCACCGGCATCCTGTGCGATCGACGAATGCCCATTCGAATGACTGCCATAGCAGAAAGCAAAGATTTACAAGACCGTGGTACGTCCCATAGCCCTCTATGGATCGGAGTGTTGGCCAGCAACATCCAAGCACGAGCAGGCCCTTCACGCAATGGAAATGCGAATGCTGCGATGGTGTCTTGGGTCTGAACCGATGGGACCACGTGACAAACGAAGACGTCAGAAAGTGGATGGGCATTGCCCCAATCGTGGAGAAGATGCGAGAAGGACGACTCCGGTGGTATGGCCACGTCGTAAGGAGCGACGAAGGATCGGTGACGAGAACAGCACTCCGACTAAGCCTGCACGGCAAGCGACCATGCAGAAGGCCCAAGAAGCGATGGCTCGACCGTTTGAAGGACGATATGCGGCACGCCAACATCGCCCCGGAGGATGCTCTGGACCGAGCCAAATGGAGACGGGCGTGCAGAACAGCAGACCCTGCACCCAAGTGGGAAAATCGCTAGGACAAATAATAATAATAATAATAAAATAATTTAATAAAAACATTGATAATTTGAAAAAATAATAATAAAATAATTTAATAAAAACATTGATAATTTGAAAAAATATTCAATTTGCAATTCATAAGATAAATAATATAATTGACATTGTCATCTACAGCTTTCTGTATATCCCTATTGATATGTTTTTTATCAATTAATTTTTTGATTGTGATATTTCAGAAGATTTCATTTACTTAACATCATTTCTGAATTCTGAATTATCATAATTTAAATTACTGATTGATTCCTACACTGTTTTTTCCCCCCTTTTTTTTCTCAAATCCATTACAGAGTGGTTCACATAGGATCCCAATAGTAAATTTTCTCTGAAATAAAAAAAGGGAAGAATGAAGGTGTGAAGAGTCACACAGTTCCTGCAAGGCTTGTTTCCACTCTCTCTTACTATCAGTAACAGGAGGGAATCGATGTAGTCAGTCACTGCTGGAGTAATCCACTTTACTGCAGGGCCTGACCTCTGTTCTGACCCCTCATTGAGCAGTCTTAAGTTCTGTTCCCCACAGACATCCCGACTGAAGCGTCGGCTCTAACTCTAATCAACGTAGAGCTCAGGTCTGACTCATAAATAGCTCCTCAAAGACTAGAGCTAAAATAATTAAGCCAATTCATTGATACTTTACCTCATTTTTTAAAATTGAATTTAGAGATATTATTTAGAAAGTAAAGATTATGGTTTCTGTTCCAACTCGATTTAGAATGGCAAAAAAAAACAGACTTGAGGAAGGAGGAAAATCATATTTGCGGTTGACAGCAAAGACTGTGCATCCAATCAAACTCTACAATATATTCAATTCATATGTCTATAGAGAGAAACCAGTCTAATTAAACAGATTAATTCAAGTCACTTAGTTGATTTACAAAATAAGGATTCAGGAATCAAACAACTATCTTTATTAGTGAGTCACTAAGTGATTCCCACAGATTTGTTCAAACACACCAATCTGTTCAGAAACAAAATGTCATTTTGCTGTAGCTTTTTGTTGGCGATGTTGAATCTAAAATGTAAGTTAGCCAATATTTATGTCTTATTTATTGAACTGTATACGAGCAATATCACTCAATCATTACATTAGTCTGAATATTAGTGCAGCTTTTGGATAAATAACAAATAAAAGCACCATTTCTGATTTAATATTGCCTACATATAGAGTTACTACATTTAATGTATTATACTCACTATATAAATGTATCATATTACATAGTACTTTAAAAAAAAAATGTTTCTTGACACAATGCAAATAGCATTTGCTATTTCTCCCACTGCATTTGTTAGTTATAAACGTGTTTTTAGTTCATGCGAGGGCAGTGGTAGCATCATGGTTGAGGATTTGGACTACTAATGAAAAGTGGCTTGTTTGATGTCAGCTAAGTGCGTCACAGGAAGTGTAAAGTACCTGAGATCCCCCTTCAATAGCCCAGTGACATCATGAACAAGGCACTTAGCCCCTAGGTGTACGGTACTGCACACCCAATTACTGTATTACAAGTCAAGACTAAATATAAGGCATCTTCAGAATGATAAATACAGTTTGCTGTCTTTATTATGCATGCAGCCTGAGAGATGCAGAGATGAAGACAGAGTAAGAGACATGAGACTCTTAGTAAATTGGCCCGTTTATTGACACAGAGAGAACGGCTCTTTACACCCGTTAAGCCAGTTGACTGTCTAATTTAAATGACCAGGGCTTTGTAATCAGCTTTGCAAACTGGCATGCACCACGAGACGCATAAATGCAGTCACTGAACCCTGATAATCTCCTAAGAGTTTCACTCAGCTCACACCCCATCTACCCTGACTTGCAAACATTCACATTGTTTTCTGTTTTTTTTAAATCCAGACAGTGTTAGTGAATGAAGTCACTGACTCATAGTCACTGGACACTGATCAAAGGGGGTTTACAGCGAGCAGTCATGTGAAAACACAGTAACTTACCACAGCTGTGGCTGTGCCCGCACCTAATGACACCCAACTCATGATCAGGGTCAGTACGCCACACACCATAATACTGAAATTAGAAAAAGAGAGGAAATAACAGTGAGATGTGAGGTCAAAAAATATAATTATACACTACCTATCAAAAGTTTGAGTCAGTAAAACGTTTTTGAGTCTCTTATGCTCACCAAGGTCAAAAATACAGTAAAAACAGTAATAATGTGAAATATCATTATAATTTAAAGTAATCAATTTGAATAAATTTTAAAAGTAATTTATTCTTGTGATGCAAAGCTGAATTTTCAGCATCATTATTCCAGTCTTCAGTGCCACATGATCCTTCAGAAATCATTCTAAAACGCTGATTTGCTGCTCAAGAAAAATGTATTATTATCAATGATGAAAACAGGTGTGCTGCTTCATATATTTTTGTGCAAACCATGATTCATTTTGTTTCACGATTCTTAGATGAATACATAGTTAAAAAAAATAGAATCTATTTGAAATAAAAATCATTTTCTGCCCTTTACTGTCACTTTTGATCAATTTAATGCATCTTTGCTGAATAAAACTGAAAAAAACTTGACCCCAAACTTACAGTATGTTATGTAGTTTGACAGTATATGTAGTTTCTACTATAATACTACCAATCAATGATTTTTCTATGAAAACACCATTTATTACGAAAAAAAATTTTTGTGAATGTGTACATGAATATCAACTTAACTTCCAGTTAGTAAGTAAATCTGATGTTGCTTCAAATAGCTGCTATGATAGATTCAGTAAGTAATTCATTAAGTAAATCATTACTTACTAAATGATTCAAAACAACTCTTTTGACCGAATTATTAAAAGAAGAACCTTCTCATAAGAATAAATGTTGGGAAACTGAACTATCCTGTTTACACTTTAGTAAGAAGCACATGAATGAAGATGTGAACCAGTGAGAAAGTGAACAAACATAAGAGCATGTGAGCGATCACATGAGCAAATAGGGAGTCAAAAGGAGACAGAGATGAATGGGGTAAACGGCTCCCTGGTGGCCATGGAAAATGGAGCCGAGGTTTCCTCAAACAGCCTTTCTCGTCTGAGGATGGTCTTAAAAGCACCAATAAAGCGGATTGGAAGCACGTAATAATTAGTTAAGGGCGAGCACATGTTCGCACGGGTAGAGAAATCAATAAGCATTAGTGGGGTAAGTGGGGATGGATCTAAAGGAGCTTCCAATAAGGCAAATGGGGAGAGAGACACAGAGGATTGAGATGAGAGGAAATGCAGGGCTCGCTGGCGACTGGCTAGCCACAGCACTCGATGCACTCAAAGTCATTCCACAGAGGTCTGTTTATGTCAGAGGCTGCATTATTTTACAGTGCATCCGTTAGGGATTCAAGCTAGCAGGAATAAACAACTTCACGACACTATACAAACAATTAACAACGGGAAAGGATCATATGCAAGCTGAAATACAGGTCATATGACACATCGTATATGCAAGTATATATTGCCTTCTATCTCCATGTTGACATCAAATGGCTTCATGATTACAAAAACAGGTCCAACTTTCCTTCTGTGAAGAGAATACCCAAATCCAGATGTCTAATATATTGATATTTAGAGCAAACTTACACTGCGAGCAGCCATCGAGACTGCTTTGCCAATCCCAGACATGTTATGAGACAGATAAGCAGGTCCAAAATCAGAAGCAGCAGGTATGTTAACCATCTGAAATAAAGCAAATGAAAGATGATGAAAGATGAGAGCAGAAATAAGTGTTTAGACAGTATAAAAAAGGCACATATATATTTTATTTTTTATGTGTGCTTTCAGTTGGGTACATTTTATTATTTTTAAAAAATGTGATAAAAAAAATGACTCGTAATGTTCAATGATATAAAAACAAACAAACATATGTCAGTGCTTTTCTAACCAAATAATGCTTATGCTACCATTTTCATATAATTTGATTGATTAAACTGTGCGTCACCTCATTCGATTTCTTTTTAAATCAGTTGATAGTGCTGATTTTAATATTCATCTACTGTGTGATTTAGATGTGTGGGAGCCCACTGTCAGCAGGCCTCTAAGTACTTTAAAAGTGGGTGTTTATGGCACTCAAATTATTCTTCCATCTTCAGTTGTATGTTTCCCATCCATACGATTAATAATTGAACAGACCAAAGACACATAAGAATTTCATGAGCTCCAGCCTAGTATGTGAGAACAGACAATCTGGCAAACAGCTCACTCTGAGAAGGTGTTACTTCTGGTAATCAGACATACCGTTGTTTTATGTAGTATGTAACATTTCAATAAAACATTCACAAAATGACCTAATTTGTAGGGTTTTCTAACAAATGTTAGAGCATTGAAACCACATGTAAAAAAAAAAAAAACAGGTGTTTTACTGTATTTTCTGTACTGTATTGATTCAAGGTCTACACGGTTTGGTATGCTATTGGAATGACTGGCAAGCCACAATCTCATCAGTAATCCTACACCACGAGGACTTAAAAATGCCCACACATCTTGAGACAGGAAAAGAGAGAGAGGGAGAGAAATATATAGAGACAAAGGTGTTTGATAAATCAAGGGAGAGAGTCCAGAGCTTGGGCGATTAAATTTGTCTATGAGTAATGGAGGAAGAGACGTTTGACCGTTGCTGCTCAATAGCACAGTCCTTTAGCTGCATGAAACACTAGCTACTCGTCAATACATGCACTGCAAGTTCATAACGTGCAGTTCTACAAATGGAAATGTAATCTTCTTGGAGGGCATACAAATCAATTTAACAAGACTAACAGCTCCAAAAGGGCGCAAGTAACCTAGTCGACATGAGATCCAGTAGTAGTGCCAGTAAAAATTAAGAAGTAGGCCAAAGCTGGCACCTTTAAGGCAGTGCCCCATTAGAAATAACTTGATTTTGGTAGGGGTAGTAGGGTGAGGGGGGCAGGGCAACTTGTTTGAGAAGTAGGGCCATAATTATGAGATGCAGAGTGAGAGTTTAAGAAATGGGGACATATATTTGAGGAGTAGGTCCACAAGTTAGAAAAAAAAAAAAAAAAGGGGTCACATGTTTGAAGAGTAGGACAAAAAAATTGGCTTGCATATTTGAGGAGTAGGGGCAGAAGTCTGAAAAATGGGGTTACATGTTTGAAGTAGTAAGGTCAGAAGTCTAAAAAATAGGGTCATATGTTTGAGGAGTAGGGTGAAAAGTTTAAAAAATAGGCTCATATGTTTGCGGAGTACTGAATTTCTCTGCCGATAACGATAGCCAAATTATTCAGAATGATATCTGCCGATACCGATGCAGATACCAATAGTTTGATTTTCTTAAGGATGCAGTTAACAACACAGAGAACCCTGTCATTTGGCACATTACTATAATATTAAAGGTTAAAATTAACAACAGAGCTATTATATTCAACTGTTATTCATTTTCAGATATTACAATTACACTCAAATAAAAATTGAAATGTCTGTTTACAACTCATTTGCACATAGTCTTCATAAATACCTGTCTTCATGCCAGATTTATTCAAACATACATATATAATTATAAGTAAAAAAGCTGGTCTTTAGTGTTATTTTAAAGCTAACTAATGAACTGTGAACAGTGGATAACATAGCTGAGGTAAATGCCATGTTAAGTGACATACTGTTCACAATCTGTTTTACTGGCATCTTTCCATGGCTGAAACACTGATTGAGCGATTACATAAGACATGATACATTTTGGTAAGCTATACTGTATCTTTCAACATACCTTCTGATGTTCATTCATGTCTATTTTGCACTATAACATAAAAGTGGAAGAGACTCGCGCTCCGTGCTGCTGCTTGAACTGAGGTGCTACAGCAATCTGTCACGTCACATTTAAAAGCGTCAAAATGGCATTCATTGTTTGAATTTCGTGATAGAATGTACAAGATTTGAAAGCTGAGACTGTTTCTTATCAGAAGTAAGAAAGCACAAAGCTCTTTGCAATTATTGGATGGGAGGCGTGCTACAAATAATGTTTGGTGTAGAGAGAAACTGCGGATCTGGCAACCCTGGCTTGAACTATGGGTGATTCATAGGGTCAAATAGAGCCTGCTTTAATGTCGCTATTTTTAACTGTTAATGTTGTCATGTTAATTTTGACAGTCCTAAATTCAACAGAGAGAATTTCTTCACACTAGGGCTGGGCAAAAAATCGAATGCGATTTTCATCTCCATCTCCATTTTCTTTCATCGCCGCTCCATCTGAAAGCACATGCTGGAGATTTACTACTAATCACCAGAAGCGGCTTTACTGACGAGATGCGCAAGAAAATCGCATTCGATTTTTTACACAGCCCTACTTCACACACAGTACGAGTTGCAGTCTGACACGTTTTTCCGCTGCCTTTTGATTGACAGGATATAATCAGCCCTGATCATCGGCTGGTTTTGAATAATCAGCCAATAGCGATATAAGTTGCATTTATCGGCCGATACCGATTATTGGCCGATACATCGGTGCATCTCTAGTCAGAAGTCTGAAAAATAGGGTCACATGATTGAGGAATAGGGCTTCTGAAACATTCTAACACATTTCTACATCAGCGGTCTCTAGAGTACATGGAGCCGTCCTGTCTCTGACCTCTGATGAGACATAGGACATGTTGTTGCAAAAGTTTTCAAGAGCAAGGAGTGAATAAGCCATCACTACCCCACCAGCCAAAGGCAGCTTACCTGTAGTACTCTATGAATGAAGTTTTATCCGCGATGACTGCCAAATCCACTTGCACCTTCCTTGTGTCTGGCATGGCTGTCAGCTGCTGGATAATGTTGTTGGCCATCTGCTGCATGAAGCGCAAGGTTTGGGTGTAGTCTCCCCGTGGAGAAAATATCTCATCCAACCGCTCCAGGTGTTCTTTCAGTCCGACCTGCATACTACCCAATGAGTTTCCCACCTGAGACGGGAGACAAGAACAATGCTGCTCACCAATACAAGGCTAATAGTGGCGATCGGACCCACTGGCGCAGAAACGAATGGCTGTTTCCAAATAATTCTCTATGGGAGCAGAAAGCATGCAGAGGGGATCATGGGATTGCCCGAGGAGTAAAGTAAGTGACGAGAGTGACAGAAAGCGGAGAAATTCTTTAAGCCAAAAAAACGCAAGCCCGTTGATTTCCTTAATTATTATAGATATGTGGGGGTCCAAACAATATTGGACCCAATTGACTTTCATTGTGTAGACAGAAAACAACAACACGGAGACATTTTTCAAGATATCTTCATTATGTTATGACTTATTAAAGGACAAGAAATTGATTAAATTAAATGAAGGTACCAGCTAAATAACTTTCTCAAAATAAGGTTTAGATTAAAAACTTAAACATTTTATATACGCTGATATATGGCAAGAGACAAGTTTGCAGTTGCAGTTTGACTGAACAAGTTTGCAGTCAGTTTCTTTAGTCCCCAATCACTGTTTTTTGACAGATTCACTGAGACTAGCAGATAATCAATAATGCTTTCAGGAAGATTTTGTCAGGTCACCACTGAAATATTACTGCTATCCGCCTGCCACGGTGTATAGTTATTACCATTAAATATTCTGTGCTTATTTCTTTAAAACACTAGAGCCGGCTTGAGTCGATGTCAGAGATCTATTCATGTATCGACCGGTCTGTAAGGCCTGTAATAACCGAATGCTACACAACCCTGAAAGGTTCAATTGTGAAAAAACCTTTTGAAAGCAATAATAGTTTTTGTGTACAACCTTTATATGAGAATGCTGTGACTTTATTGTAATTAGCTACCAATTTTATATAAACATCTTATCCAGCCAGAGTAAGCTACACTAGACTGGATTAATGGTACATAATCTGTATCTAATTCTGTTTTTAAATTGGTTATGAGACATCAAATCATTTATATAATTCATCCGTACAGTATATTAGCTGAAAAAAGAAATATTTGCTTGAATCTGGCCGTTTGACCTCTTCTTTCCCTCTTTTTAAAGGCCATCATGCGGCATTTCTCTCTCATTCTTGGCAATAATTGCTTGTTCTGCTTTCGTTACAGTGAATTGCAATATGTGGCTCTTTTGAATAATAGCTCTATAACTCATAATTTCGAGATGGTGAAAGCGTAATTAAGATATATAAAGATTAAGATTCAAAAGGACTAACATTTATACATTAGATTCACTTCCCTTGTGGAAGGTAAGGGTACTGCATGAAATAGAGTTAGAAGCATGCAAAATGGCAATCACTTCACCCATTTACTCACTGTTGCAACAGCTATTTTCTGGCACGCAACCTCAGGCAGGAGGCGTTTATAAAGCCTAGCAGCTCGAAAACGTCCTCCTCACTCTCCCAATAACTTCAACATTCATGAATTCAGTTGTGCAATCAAGCATGACCTTCAGACGCAGTCCTCTTTGCCTTTCAATTTCAAGAGAAAAACTTCCACTAAAGCTGAAATTGGATTTATGCAGTTGTAGTGAAGCCAATGGCTGTTTGTTGTTCTCACATTCTGAATGTTGTTTTAGCTACAGCAAACAGTGGAAAGTCTGTTCTAGACAGCTTATTTAGATACGATCGCTCAACCGTGAAGCAATGCATTATGGGCCAGTGAGCCAAACATACACTGGCAGAGAATGAGAGTGACAGCGGGAAGCTCTTGGAGGCAGTGTATTAGAAGAACAGAGGTTGTCACCACATGCCAGCAGGTAATGAACATCAGGGCTGTATGAGGAGAAGTGTTCTGCCAGCCAGCCAAATGCTCCATTTGTCAGACTCAACCTGCCATATGCTGAATTACACAGCCCTCAAATCCAAGACATACCGCTGGAAACACTGTTTGTGGGTTGTTTTAAATATAACAGTACTGTGCATAGATGGAAAGGAACGATTTTGTAAGCCTGCACTTAATCCACAACGATTACAACGACTGAGATTAGGAGGGAAAAAAAATCATATTTTTCCAAATCATCGTTTCCTTTGAAATATTTAGTCAATATTTAATAATTTTCATGTATAAGTAACAATACAACAATACACTGTAGAATAATCAGTGTATCTGTAGAGCTTTTAAAATCAAACTTAAGGCTTTTTAAGAGCTGTACACCTAAAAATACAAAAAATTCAATATTAATTAGGGGTCAATGCTCACAGTAACATCCTAACCCATAAAATGACATTTTAAAGGGGTCATATGATTCTGCTAAAAAGAACATTATTTTGTCAAATGCACAAAAAAGGAAAAATTGAAATCGCATCATATGACCCCTTTAAACTATTTTGCAGTTCAAATTGCAAATTTGAACAGTTCAAAAATTAATTTGATAAAAATTATAAACCTAACATTTCAGCCACGAGTCAAAATTATGATTATGATATATGATTATATAAATTTCTAGACACCTTATTATTCTAATTGTTTACATTTTTTGAATGCACATTCGACCCAAATGTGCATAAGCACCATGTTTTTACTTTGAAACATGCAGCGCTCATATTTATTTAATTAAATCAGTCTTTTGAGGTTTAACCATCAAGTTACGTCATATCGTGACCTCTTGAAATGATAATTAAGACTTTTCTTAAACTATTTAAGACTTTTTATTCACCTTAAATTTGAAAGGAAAAAATAAATAAATTTAAGACTATAAGGACCTGATGGGACCTAGGCTTGCCGCGATAGACGGTGAAACGAACAATTGCTTTACTCCGAATTACCGCTATTTTAAAGTTAAAGTAAAATGGGCACACCGCTTTTACAAGCTATTCAAAAGCGAATGAAAGCGAGGAAAAGAGGGAACGCCCCCGCGGTGATACCGGTATTACCGGTGTTGTCACACGCCGATTAACCGGTGGGAAAATTTCCTCACCGACACAACCCTAATGGGACCCTGGCAAAAAAATAGCAAATATTTACCTATTAAATTTTATTAATACATGCAAATTACACACGCAAAATTCCATGCAGAGGCTTCCATGAACATTTCTGAGTGATGATGCAAACAAATTGTTAAATGACAGATTTTGAATTGGATTTATTAAAAGCTTACTGTTGTGGAACTACACAATTGTGAAAATAATCTAACTGGTATGCTCTTCAGAAAACATAATGACCAAATAAAAAGTGCATTAAAATCATGGTGATACTTACAAATTTCACTGTAAGCAAACTACTGCATATCACATTATGAGCAAGTACACTGTTTTGAACATTACCTACAACCTTTTTCTTGTTTTTTAACTTGTCAGAAAGCTTTGAGCTACCTGTAGCCTATTTAATAAAATAAAATAGTTAAATTACATTTTAAATTAAACATATTTTAATTAATTAAACTTTAATTGAATGTAATTAAATATATTAAATTGAATTATTCGAGAAGTGGTCTGTTGATAGTCGTTCAGTGGTGGGTGTCCTTCCCACACACATTCTGAAATCCTCAATTATTCTGTGATCAGCAGGACGCTTACAAACATTTCCAGCAGACCAGTGAACGTGGATGCACGAGGATATGCAGATAGATTTTCAATCCCCGTTAATGCAGATGAACAGATAATCCCAGTCTTCTCTCTGTTGTTACTGTTTTCCCTTGTCAGCTGGATGTGTTTGCATCTGGAAAGGTTTCTAGAGTCGATCTTCAGCTTAAACTTTAAGTTAAAAAGGGGACAGACACAATGACTACAGCTTTCAACTCACAGTGATGAAGCCTGCAGCAGTGCTCAACTCCTGCATCTATGGGTTTCTCTGTGTGTGTGTGTGTGTGTGTGCCACTCATCACATGATACACTCATACTCCAGCAGCAGTGAAAAGCCCCTGAGGCCCTCAGCTCTTAGATTTTCAGCAAGCAGCATGTAACAGGCAAAATTCAGATTTCGTTTAATCAGTGTTCCTCAGGCTATTCCAATGAAATGAGACAACATGAGTGACAGGAGAAGGAAGTGAAACTCTTACCAGACTGCCAATGCCACCCAGTGTGTGATTGGCATTATAAATGGAGTAAGTCAACTGGTAAACTCCATCGTTGGTTTCGCTGTTTCCATAGAAACCCACGCCCACCGCTGAACTGTGAGAAAAACAAATCAAGCCAGAACAATGGTTTGTGTTACAAATACATTTTCATATCAATAAAACTCTCTCATGTTGCTTCAAACTGCTTGTTGAAGATTTGAAATATTTAAAGGTGAAGTGTGTATTTTTTTTTGGACAATTTTAAAGGGGTCAGATGAGGAATCATCAAATCGTCTTTGATCTTATGAGATAAAGGATTTTGTCACAGCTCCATCAAATCATCCTCCTCAGTTCAAAAAAGGCCATTTATTTGAACTAAACTACAAAAACATCTTGTTCTGAATGTACAAAACCTGCTAGCATCACACAGAAAACATTAACACGTCAGTGATGCTTATTTGGTCTTGGCCCACTTGTTGGAAACACCAGAAAAATTAACAATAAGAGTAAAACGTGGTGAAATCTCATGGATTGATTCAAGATTTAAAGTTATGGAAATATTTGTATATTTTCATGACCATTACGCAGATTTTTCCCCAAATTCTCATTCCCATTAGTCTCAATGGTGATTCTGCAATTATTAATATAAATCCCTCAATTTTATAGCAAAAAAAATATTTTAAAATAATAAAATAGATAAATATGTATTTTTTACATTACAGGAATGCAACCAGAATTATTTCTGTATTTATTTATTTTGCGTTATGATAATTTCATTTTCTTAATGAAAAACATACACTAAGATTTTTGAAAGAAGTTTCTGACAAAAGACTGAGCATCAAGGCTGAGTTTATTTGATAAAAAAATACAGTAAAACAGTATTATTGTGGAATATTATTACAATGTTATTTTATTATATATATAGTGAGTGTCGGCTCAGCAGCTTCTGCATGGGGTCTATCCAATTCACCTCCATGGTAAACTGTGTCCTCCTCCACAGCAGATCCATCATGTGCATCACTCTTTGGCCTGGGCTGTCTCTCTAGCCTGTTTGGGTAGTAACAGCACAGATCATCCTCCTCACTTTCAGACTCAGTCCTGGGTACACGTTCACTCAGTGCGACATTTTTTCCTCTTAACCCTTTTCTTTGTTTTCTCTCCACAGGTCCTGTCCTGGTCTCTGACAATCCAGTCAGTGGGTGAATGGGCACATCTGGGAGATTTCTGGAAAACCAGCTGTCAAACACAATCGTCACCTGTGATCCGGTGTCTAACAGGGCTTGACATACGTGTCCATTCAGCTTCACCTCCACAGTTGATGCCGGTACAACTAGGCCTTGGGGAAGACTACTGGATTCATAGATGTCTGTCTGACTCTTAATTACTAAATGAATATAAATAAACCCAATACCTGTAGAATTTTGTTCTACTGGGTTACACACACATATATATATATATATATATAGTTTAAAGTGTAATCTATTCCTGTTTTGTCAAAGCTGAATTTTCAGTATTATACCTCCAGTCTTCAGTGTCACATGATCCTTCAGAAATCATTCTGATGCTGATTTGCTGTAACATTTCTCATTGTTATCAATGTTAAAAACAGGTGTACTGATTAATATTTTTTGTGGAAACCATGCACATTTTTTTTTTTTAGAATTTTTTGATAAATAGAAAGTTCAAAAAACAGCATTTATTTGAAAAATCTTTTACAACATTACTAATGTATTTACTGTCACTTTTGATCATTTTAATGCACCCTTGCTGAATAAAAACAATTTTTTTTTTACAAATATTTTACTGACCCCAATCTGTAGATTAATACTTATACTGTGGACACTATTGGCAGTTTTTGTGAGATTCACTGAAAGTAGTCTTAATAAGTTATGTATTGAAATTCCCCTTTTCACAAATCACAGGTCTCATTTTGGCATAAAACAAAGAATAAAGTCGTCTAAACTCACCTGACTCCAGTGGCTACTGCAATAAACAGGAAAAGTGTGCTCACCAGTACCAGTCTCTGACTATAAAATTCATCATTTTGACTCAACTGGTCTCATGGTAGCTTCTAATGTGAAATCTGTGTAAATATTTCAAAGCAGCCTCCAGAATTGTAGTCTACCTAATTACACTGCTGTGTTGTGTCATAACAGCCCAGCAACCAGTCTGCTTACTCTCTTCTCCAGACAGCATCAGATCAGCTTCATTAAACAACCTCATCAGAACCATGTGTGCAGACTGTCAAGCATTTGGGCCTCTCAGTCCATCTCAGTCAGCAAGGGATCGAACCCACCCTCCCCCACTCCTTATGGTAGAAGCACTATGTGAGACACAGTCCTGGTGTGATATATTTCCCCTGCTTTTGGAAAACCTCTTCTTGTTTTTGGGATGTGTTTGATATATGAATGTATCGACTGTACAGTAGCGTCACATACTACTTAATTTGAATACAAGAACAGCGTTTAAAACAGAATGGAAAAGTGCAAGGTTACTGAAAATAATGAATAGAATATAACATACAGGCAACAAGTAGTTTTAATCTGGCTCACGGACAAACATAACTGGGGCTGCCTGATATTAAGAGACGCATTCCTCGAATCAGAACTTCACACCTGTGCAAGACAGAAATATCCGCCATGTTTTGTTTATTTTTCTCAACCTGGCAACCACATGCATGACTTGTATATCTTATTCTCTTTGATGGCTTCAGCAGAAAGGCTATTTTTCAGACGGACAAAAGCAAAAACAGTACAGTGACTCTGGATCACAACTGACTGTTACATGAATATATTCAGAGTGTTATTATGAATATATAATATGATAAAGCCATCTATCTATCCGTCCATCTAATTATCCATCTGTACATACATCCATATATCTGTCTATACATCAATATATCCATCTCTATATCCATCTGTCACCCAGAGCACCTCAGAAATGTATATCATTACCTTAGCAACCAGCCCTAGCAACGATATAGAAAACAGCCAAAATGCACAGAGAGGACTTCAACCACATAAGGCACATAACCTTGAAACTGTTTTAATTTTTCAACTTTCCTTTTCTAGTTAATTATTAAAATAAATAAATAAACCCACATTTAAGAGGAGGAGGAGGATTAGAAAGACTCAAGGCCAGTTTAAACACTCACAAATCCCAGGGATGTCAAAGTCATCATTGGATGAGGGCTAAATTAACAAAACACCTAGCAGGCGATTTATTTATTTATATTTCTTCTTTTTTTTCGGCAGAGTCAACACGCGCTCCTCTGACAAATGAACTTGAATCATGAACTAGACCTAGAATGACTCTGCGGCCCTTTTTTTGCTCACTTTCTTTGCTTATTTTAAGGACAGATTTGAATGTCTATGCCTGCACTAATTTGGCATTCATGTCATGATTTATTTCTCTTGTATTTTTCCCTTGTATACCTGCCCATGTCATTAGTGCCATTACTAAGTGACTCAAACTTAAAAGTGGGACAAAACAAACTGGGTCGCCAAAGGACACTGCTAGCCATAGATCTGGTTTCAGCTGAACTGCATGAATTTGAATGTTGTATAACTAAAATAAAGGCTCTACAACATAAAGAAGTAATGTACAACATGCAACACAACAAATGAAAGAATTTATCTGTCCGGCTCCATT
The DNA here is from genome assembly GCF_001515625.1 of Sinocyclocheilus rhinocerous. Taxonomy (NCBI): domain Eukaryota; kingdom Metazoa; phylum Chordata; class Actinopteri; order Cypriniformes; family Cyprinidae; genus Sinocyclocheilus; species Sinocyclocheilus rhinocerous. Next base: position 1,137,958 of record NW_015634012.1, on the reverse strand, counting down.
CAAAACATATGAATACATGATACCCACAGGCATAAATATTTTGAGCAGGCAATAATAACTCCTCAACAGGATGTGTGTGTGTGTTGGTGTGGGGGCAGGTGGTTTGAGTGAGAATCCTGTCTCTGATTTCCCCTAAGCATGATAGATTCCAGGCTCTTTCCTTATATCATTACTAGAACTCCCTCAGGCCAGCAGTATTTCTGCACCCATTAGCCGGTGAGTGTGCGAGCCCAGTTCTCGCCCTCTGCATCCAGCACACTGCTGAAATCACTGCTCATCTGGTTACATCTCACTTACAACCTGCACCTCTCCATTTATTAAAGTGCCAAAAGCAAGTAAGGTGTAAATGTGAAGGTAATGATTGGGCACAGTGTCTGTCAGATGAGAAAAATAGACAGGTCTCTAAACCTGAAAAAGTGCAAAGATTTAGATAGATCTTAAAGACCCCTTCAGGGTGGATCATACGAACACTACATGTGGTGTTTTTAACATGTTCATATTAATCAATCCAGTACATGCATGTAGATGCCATTAGCGAATAAAACACATTTACACCTTTTTACATTAACAACAGGCTGTTTTTGCTACAGTAGCTTCCAGATTTTGTTAATGACATCTGTTATGACTGCATGTGAAAAACTGCTTGACAGCTTATTAAAATTCGGAAGAAAAAAAAGTCTTTAAAATCTACCAAATCTTTAAAAACATCAGATAATTTGACATTTTTATGACTAGGCAAGTTTAGTTCAAACTGTAAAATGTCATGTGGTGCAACTCCCGAAAATGTGATACTTGTGAATTAATATATATATATATATATATACAGGTGCATCTCAATAAATTAGAATGTCGTGGAAAAGTTCATTTATTTCAGTAATTCAACTCAAATTGTGAAACTCGTGTATTAAATAAATTCAATGCACACAGACCGAAGTAGTTTAAGTCTTTGGTTCTTTTAATTGTGATGATTTTGGCTCACATTTAACAAAAACCAATAAAATAAAACCAATAAAAAAAACATTTTTAGTGAATAGTTGGCCTTCTGGAAAGTATGTTCACTTACTGTACATGTACTCAATACTTGGTAGGGGCTCATTTTGCTTTAATTACTGCCTCAATTCAGCGTGGCATGGAGGTGATCAGTTTGTGGCACTGCTGAGGTGGTATGGAAGCCCAGGTTTCTTTGACAGTGGCCTTCAGCTCATCTGCATATTTTGGTCTCTTGTTTCTCATTTTCCTCTTGACAATACCCCATAGATTCTCTACGGGGTTCAGGTCTGGTGAGTTTGCTGGCCAGTCAAGCACACCAAACACCATGGTCATTTAACCAACTTTTGATGCTTTTGGCAGTGTGGGCAGGTGCCAAATCCTGCTGGAAAATGAAATCAGCATCTTCAAAAAGCTGGTCAGCAGAAGGAAGCATGAAGTGCTCCAAAATTTCTTGGTAAACGGGTGCAGTGACGTTGGTTTTCAAAAAAACACAATGGACCAACACCAGCAGATGACATTGCACCCCAAATCATCACAGACTCTGGAAACTTAACACTGGACTTCAAGCAACGTGGGCTATGAGCTTCTCCACCCTTCCTCCAGACTCTAAGACCTTGGTTTCCAAATGAAATACAAAACTTGCTCTCATCTGAAAAAAGGACTTTGGACCACTGGGCAACAGTCCAGTTCTTCTTCTCCTTAGCCCAGGTAAGACGCCTCTGACGTTGTCTGTGGTTCAGGAGTGGCTTAACAAGAGGAATACGACAACTGTAGCCAAATTCCTTGACACGTCTGTGTGTGGTGGCTCTTGATGCCTTGACCCCAGCCTCAGTCCATTCCTTGTGAAGTTCACTCAAATTCTTGAATAGATTTTGCTTGACAATCCTCATAAGGCTGCGGTTCTCTCAGTTGGTTGTGCATCTTTTTCTTCCACACTTTTTCCTTCCACTCAACTTTCTGTTAACATGCTTGGATACAGCACTCTGTGAACAGCCAGCTTCTTTGGCAATGAATGTTTGTGGCTTACCCTCCTTGTGAAGGGTGTCAATGATTGTCTTCTGGACAACTGTCAGATCAGCAGTCTTCCCCATGATTGTGTAGCCTAGTGAACCAAACTGAGAGACCATTTTGAAGGCTCAGGAAACCGTTGCAGGTGTTTTGAGTTGATTAGCTGATTGGCATGTCACCATATTCTAATTTGTTGAGACAGTGAATTGGTGGGTTTTTGTTAAATGTGAACCAAAATCATCACAATTAAAAGAACCAAAGACTTAAACTACTTCAGTCTGTGTGCACTGAATTTATTTAATACACGAGTTTCACAATTTGAGTTGAATTACTGAAATAAATAAACTTTTCCAC
>NW_015634012.1:1109764-1134973 GCF_001515625.1 Sinocyclocheilus rhinocerous | reverse complement strand
ATTTTCTGGTAAGATATCTGTACTTTTACTTGAGTATGGCTTTCAGGTACTTTATACACCACTGGTTACAAGTTCTTCATGGAATCATCAATGCAAGAAGTCTTCAAACTCGGTCCTGCAGAGTTTAGCTCCAACCCTAATTAAACACAGCTGAACCAGCTAATTACGGTCTTATAGGTGCATCTCAATAAATTAGAATGTCGTGGAAAAGTTCCTTTATTTCAGTAATTCAACTCAAATTGTGAAACTCGTGTATTAAATAAATTCAGTGCACACAGACTGAAGTAGTTTAAGTCTTTGGTTCTTTTAATTGTGATGATTTTGGCTCATATTTAACAAAAACCCACCAATTCACTATCTCAACTAATTAGAATATGGTGACATGCCAATCAGCTAATCAACTCAAAACACCTGCAGAGGTTTCCTGAGCCTTCAAAATGGTCTCTCAGTTTGGTTCACTAGGCTATACAATCATGGGGAAGACTGCTGATCTGACAGTTGTCCAGAAGACAATCATTGACACCCTTCACAAGGAGGGTAAGCCACAAACATTCATTGCCAAAGAAGCTGGCTGTTCACAGAGTGCTGTATCCAAGCATGTTAACAGAAAGTTGAGTGGAAGGAAAAAGTGTGGAAGAAAAAGATGCACAACCAACCGAGAGAACCGCAGCCTTATGAGGATTGTCAAGCAAAATCTATTCAAGAATTTGAGTGAACTTCACAAGGAATGGACTGAGGCTGGGGTCAAGGCATCAAGAGCCACCACACACAGACGTGTCAAGGAATTTGGCTACAGTTGTCGTATTCCTCTTGTTAAGTCACTCCTGAACCACAGACAACGTCAGAGGCGTCTTACCTGGGCTAAGGAGAAGAAGAACTGGACTGTTGCCCAGTGGTCCAAAGTCCTCTTTTCAGATGAGAGCAAGTTTTGTATTTCATTTGGAAACCAAGGTCCTAGAGTCTGGAGGAAGGGTGGATAAGCTCATAGCCCAAGTTGCTTGAAGTCCAGTGTTAAGTTTCCAGAGTCTGTGATGATTTGGGGTGCAATGTCATCTGCTGGTGTTGGTCCATTGTGTTTTTTGAAAACCAACGTCACTGCACCCGTTTACCAAGAAATTTTGGAGCACTTCGTGCTTCCTTCTGCTGACCAGCTTTTTGAAGATGCTGATTTCATTTTCCAGCAGGATTTGGCACCTGCCCACACTGCCAAAAGCACCAAAAGTTGGTTAAATTACCATGGTGTTGGTGTGCTTGACTGGCCCGCAAACTCACCAGACCTGAACCCCATAGAGAATCTATGGGGTATTGTCAAGAGGAAAATGAGAAACAAGAGACTAAAAAATGCAGATGAGCTGAAGGCCGCTGTCAAAGAAACCTGGGCTTCCATACCACCTCAGTAGTGCCACAAACTGATCACCTCCATGCCATGCCGAATTGAGGCAGTAATTAAAGCAGAAGGAGACCCTACCAAGTTATTGAGTACATGTACAGTAAATGAACATACTTTTCCAGAAGGCCAACAATTCACTAAAAAAATTTTTTTTATTGGTTTTATGAAGTATTCTAATTTGTTGAGATTTGGTGGGTTTTTGTTAAATGTGAGCCAAAATCATCACAATTAAAAGAACCAAAGACTTAAACTACTTCAGTCTGTGTGCATTGAATTTATTTAATACACGAGTTTCACAATTTGAGTTGAATTACTGAAATAAATGAACTTTTCCACGACATTCTAATTTATTGAGATGCACCTGTAAGTGCTCCCACTGAGCACTGACAGAGCGATGCAGGATAAAAGTGCCCTTTAAACGCCTAATATGCTCAAATGTGCAAATGACAGCCACGCTATCTCTCTATAAGCTGCACCGTCAGATGCTGTTCTGAAGCTGGATATGAATTACAGAGTTAGTTCCTGCTGAAACGACCCACTGTGGCTGAATCTTCACCCATCAGCCATCTCTGCAGGGGTCTAATGGGGTCAGCGCAGTCATTAGAGCTCAGAGCACGGCTAACTGAAATGAACACACAGTTATGATTAGCAAAAACTGAGATAAACTAGAAAACTGTGGAGAATGGGGTGGAAAAGGCTAATGATATTCTGTAAATGAGAGAACTGACTTCTAATGTAAACGGATGTAGGTAGAAAACACCAGTGTCAAGTTTTTGTAAGGTACTGAACCACTCTTGACTGGGTGAAAACTATTCTGGTCCTGTTTAATTAGATTAAAAATGGACAAAGGTAATATAATGAAAAGAAAAAAAAACTTGAGCTGATAGGATAATCCAATAAGGACCACGAGCCACCCGACAAAACATAAATGAGATAAACAGCCACATTATTAAGTTAAGGTCTCGTTCTAAGAGCGTTTTTGCTTAAGAACATGTGCTGTGGTGCATCACCTTTTTTTTTTTTTGAATGATTTATTTTTCAAGGAATAAATTAAATTAAATTTCAAAGCTTCAGAGGAGGGAAAGACTTCAGAAGACTTGGAATAAAGTGCACCAGTCACATCGGCTGTTTTTTTTGTTTGTTTTTTTTAGAAGCATTCACACATTTCACACCTTTTTTTCATTCCACTGCACTACTTCTCCATTGTTTTTCTATGTAAACACTATAGACAGACATCTTTGACTGCTGTGCTCACATCATGTCTTTTGCAGCATATCATGCATGACACAACGTTCTAAAATCATGGCGCTCAAGTTTAAAGTAGTTAAACTTTTTAAAAAAGTGTGTCTCTAGGCCTTGCATTTCCCCCCCCTCATTTCACTGCCCATGTCTCTCAACTTTCAAAGCAAAAACACATTCTGTGTGAAGGGCCCTTTACAGTGTTTTTTTCAGTATTGTATTGGGTTGTATTGTATTGACAGAATTCCATTCCGAGTCAAAGGGCCTGTTTACACCTAGACACTTCATGCGGTTTCACTAATCGGACAGCTCTGGGCATCTGGTTGTTGAAACCACATATGTAAATATTACTCACCCCAAAATGTTAAAATAATAAACGTGTGAGAGCATGTTATAGGCTATATGACATATCATTGTCAGATATGACAGTGCTAATGCAACATGCATCGCAGTGGATGAGTAGCTGAGTCTCTTCAGCAAGCCGACGTGCAAACTGTTGCAAATGAAATTGAAAGTAAGACGCAGACGCTCAACACACAATCACCTTCAATAAAAGTAGTGAGACTAACTTATCTTTCCAGTGCTGATGCCGCTCTCTCTCCTGTTGCAGACTTTCAACTTGAAATTAGCTGATGATGAATAAAATGCAGCGCATATCTGTTGCTTTCGTTGACGTGAACTCCGTTCAATTTGCACATAGCGCAGGAATTGAAGATCAGATTTATATCCGTTTTGCAGAGTCACATTTATGTGGCCAAGTGTAAATAGTACGGTTTAAACAAATCAGATAGATATCCGATTACTAAAAACACATTAAAAGTGACCAGATGTAAACAGGCCCAAAGATTCCTTTATTTATGTATGTGGTCACAAGATTGGTGTCAGGTGTAAAAGATAATGATGTCATTGGTTAAACAAAGAAATAACAAGCATCAGTGATGTTTAACGGAAAAAGAGAGGAAACTGTAGGCAGAGGAAGGTGATGTCATTTAGCAAGTGGAGGAAATGAGAAAACTGAGCCTGCAACTTGATTCCATTTCTAAACTCTTATATAGGCTATATATATATATATATATATATTGCAAGTCTCCCTAAACTCTCAAACTCATCTGTATTCATCTAAATATTTTAAACGTAAAAAAAATATTTTAAATAATATGATCAGTATACAATGTTTACTTATAATCAATGAAGTGGACAGAAGAGAAAGAATATAGATCTTAAAATTCAGCTCTGTCAACATTTAGGAGAACTCTAGTGACCGTAAAATTAACAGGCATTGTCTAAAAGCCACAAAACTCTAGTTTGGGTTTTATATAAGTCTTTAAGAGAGCCAATAACTTACAATAGAGTATGTTAGGATGCACATACTCAATAGAGGTCTGCACGGGCTTTTAAACTGAAGCCCGAACCCGACCCGTACCCAAGATCGTCTGACCCGGCCAGACCCGTCCCGAGCGGCACAGTTACATTTAGAGCCCGAACCCATCCCCGAAATCTTTTTTTCCCCCCTCAACGAATAGCCAATAAAAAAAAAAAATGCTGTATTTCACGATTGCATGCAACGGTCAGTAAACAAATACATGTAAAGAAACAGAATCATTAAGGCTCGGCCAGTTCACAAGGCAAAAGAAAAAACACCAGTTATGAAAGTTTATGAACATCAGGTGCTTTGGTCACATAAATTCTGCCGAGTTTTTGAATGGTTGTATACGACAAGACGATAATTCTTCCATCATGCAAATTATGGTCATTTTCGTCAGTTAAGGCTCGTTAGCATTCGGCCTGCTTTAAATCAGACACAGACATGCAGTGCGGTAAGATCGCATTTATTTGAATTAATTTATTATATCATTTATTTGAATTAGCGAGAGAGAGAGAGAGGGATGAAAGTTGCGTGTTTGAACCTGCGTCTGCGCACCTCTCTCTACAAGCAATGAGGCTTAGTTACTTCAAAAACATAAAGTTGCGAGTCAGTAGCCTGTCGAAGCTATTTTACTAATAAAAGTTTCCATGCTGTGTTGTCGTTGTCGTGTGCACTAATGTGTGTGTGTGCGTCTATGAAAGCAGCGTAGGCTACTGCATATAGTTTTAGTTTAGCTATAAACCCGAGCCTGACCCGAACCCGAAGCTATTCATTAAACATTAACCCGAACCCGACCCGAAAGTATTTCGGGACCCGTCGGGCTCGGGTCGTGTAGCAGACCTCTAGTACACAAGTAAAGGGTTAAGCTGGATTTTAGCAGCATCACGCAGCAGCACTTAGCATGACAACTAGCCCTGTGTCTAGATCTGGAATGTTAACTCAATCAGGGCTCAAACTTTCATAACTGTCACAAGTTTAAGCTTAACCCTCTGCCAATTCAATTTAGCACATTAGCAAAAACATTTGTTCTTTTTTATTGACATAATGAAAAGCAAACGGTGTTAGCAGTGTGCTAACTCTCAATGCTCTGGAGGTCTGAAATTGATTTAGAGGTTCTCCTGGGGGTATGAACTGAGCTTCAGGTCAGGTAATGATATTGTTCACACACACACACACACACACACACATTGTCCTGACTACCAGAGACGGATCCTCAACATGGTCCATATTTCACTGTAATCATGATCCACCAACAAATGACTTTGTGCATAAGAGATCCTCACATGTTTTCATTCACTGGACATAATGGATACTGTGACAGGTGTGTGCTGGTTAGCAGGGAATATATTTACGCAACATCCAGCTCGATAAGAGCAGAGGTGAAAGAGGATTAATTCTCACAAAATTAGAATTGAGTTTCCTTCTAATTTCCTGCCAATCGGAGCTGAAAGCAGTAGTTCGTGCTCTGTTTGCTCCACCGCTTGGGAGATCAAGGAACTATGCGAGGTCACAGGGTATGTGGCTTAAATACTAAAATATCTCTTCCACAGCTCAAATCTTACCCATGAACCCGTCGCATAACAAATCCAATCCAAACGCAGACATCCTAAATGAAATGTCACAGGTTAAAGAAAATGTAATTTTATCTCTAAATGCCCTCTGAACCTTTCCTACTCAGTGGCTCTGAATGAAATGTGCACATCTTGCATGACTCATCTTCCTTTTTCTCCCCTTTTCCCCTGCAAGGTAAATCACTTTGGATAAAGGGTCTAAAACAATTGTCATTTTTGGATTCCACTGTGTTGACCTTTCATTGTTAGACGGTCACATTTGACTGCTGCACTCTCATCTTGTGTCTTATGCAGTATCTCATACATTACACAGTATTTTGAAAACACAAAGCTCAAATTTGAATGCACAAAAACATTCTGTGTGAATGGTCCCTATGCGAAAAATTGCTTACGATTACGAAAAATAAAAATCTTTCCATAATCCTGAAATTTTTAAACATTTAAATATTGACCATGACACACACTCACAGGAGTCCTCTCTATGATATCACTTTCTGTTTTGTTTAGTTTTTTCTTCATGTTGATTGCACCAAATGACTTCTAATTTGGGTCACTTTCATAAGTGGACGATGACATCACAGTTCAATAATGAACTGACTTTAACTGAAAAATTTAATCTTTACTTTTGTCCTCTTGCATTATCGAAAACACTGTTTTCCTGTTTAATACTGTAAAGATGCTTTGAAGCAATCTGTTTTGTATAAAGTACTATATAAATAAAGTTGACTTGACTCCTGAATCCGATCTAGGTCAGATGTTTTGCAATGCAACCTCAGTCTGAACGGTCATATCGGAATTCACTTTTACGTCACTCTTCTAGATAGACATTCATCATAATTCCATGAACAGAGTCACTCCAAAGATTTTGCATACATACGGTAGTTCTTTGATCACCCAGTGAATATGACAGTTGCAGATGTAGTCAGTGGAGAGACAGAGAGGTGTTCAACTCATAAGTATCACAGTGACAGCTCCATACAAGCTAAATTTACGGGTTTGTACCATAAACATTTAAAAACTTTGCTCTCTTTCTTTTTAAACATGTAAATGCTAACTTCAGTGGCCTCCATGTTTACTTCTGTATAACAGCGTGCTTCATGCTACCTTGTTATCGTTCTTTTGCACATGTGGGTCAGTTCAGGACCATGATTAGTTCACATTGGAATCTGATATTGGCCATAGCCACACACAAAAAAAATCTAATCTGAGCAACATAGCCTTAGATTTGGTGACAAAAGTTTTTGAATATTAATACGCTGTCAAGTAATTTTGTAAAAAAAATTTTTTTTTTCCCCCTGAAAAATAAAAAAAGTTTAGGCCAAACTATTTAATAAGTTTTTCTTCTTATACAAATGTTTGGTGTCTGCAATATAATTTAAATGTTTCTACAGGACGACACTAATTTTATCAAGGAGGCATTTATTTGATCAAAAGTACAGTAAAAACAATATTTTTCATATTTATATTTATTACGATTACATTTTTAATATTTTGATATACTTTAATATGAATTTTTTTCTTTTATGGCAAAGCTGAATCTTCAGGAGCCATTGATGAATGGAAAGTTCAAAAGAACAACATTTATTTAAACCAGAAATCATTAGCAGCATTAAATGTCTTTACTGTCACTTTTGCGGAATTTAATGCATCCTTGCTGAATATAAGTATTCATTTTTATTGCATCTGCATCAGCATTTACTGACATGCAAATGATGTATTCAAAACAAGATCTAAAAACTATAAATAAAATCAGTTCATGTGTATCCTAGTCTAGTGGGTCCAAAACAAAGTGAATGTACATACCATATGACCAAACCGGTGATAACAGCAGCCCATGTGACACAGCAGGTGTCGGGCCTTTTGACTTCCTCATCCTCTTCCCTACGGCAGCAGCACAGGCAGGTCAGAAAAGCGGAGAGCACCAGCAGACTTAAGCCCAGACCCACCGCAGACACACAGGCCAGGAAGATCAGAGACTGCCAAACAGAGTCAGGCAAACATGGAGCAGATGGTCAAAACAAACAGGAAGTAGACTGATTCATCTGTTGTCAATGTTGCATTTCAAAATAAAGTTTATTTCATTACATTTTCTTAATCAGCATTTATTTGTCTGTCTTTCCACAAGATCATCAGAAAAATTACACTTAATTAATTTTAAAAAATACTTTCAGAGAATATATCTTGAATTAAATGTGTTCTTTGTAACCATATTGCCAAATAGTTTTGTCTCGTTTTAGGCATAAACCTACCAAAACTTTATGTGAACAAAACAAAAGGCTTTAAAACAAGACAAAAATATAGATTTAGTTTAAAACTAATGCAAATGTTCTGACCAACACTTCTGGAACACAGTTATTTGTACATTATTTGTGATGTTACCTATGAGGAAAGACATTATGTTTTCCTGAATGGTCTCTATGTAGAAAACTGAAAAACAGAGGTGTCCACATCTCTCAGAGATTATGCATCTCCATGATGTGCTTATGTTCATGGCAGCTGTGGGTGGATAAATCGCATGATGGCTGTTATGAGGGCGAGCTTGGGCCCCCATGCGCATCGCCATGGTAACTCACATGGACTGAGGCAAAACAGAAACGTTCAGTCTTAGACTTGAACATCATGTGATCAAAGTAAAGCACAACAGCTCTGGAGTCTTGTGATCCAGGGCTAACAGAAGGAAAGCCGGATATTAGATATAGATAGATATCTGAGATATTAGATATATTATTAGCTTAAGAAAACACTGAAAAGGACTACCACTCATTTTAATGCTGAACAAATACCTCTCTGTGATTTTAAAATGTAAATTTTAGTCAAGGACCAAAAGTGTGGCTACGCCAGATTGCATAAAAATTCACAATAAATAATCACAGCATGCTCTTGGGAAATTCAGAGCAAAATTACTAAAATCAGGGTGGCAAGTAATTATTTTTAATGCCATATAAAAACATGAGGATTTATAGTCAAAACCAAAGTGTAGAATTAGAATAGTTGTTTAATACTAAAAAGCCAACAAAAAAAAATTAAGTGAAAAAGACCCCAAACCCAGGATATTGCACATGTGAAAAAGTTACTAATGTCAAATTTTTATTAATGATTATTAGTAATGGAAATCATATTAAGGTCATGACTCATGACTGTCAGTTACTTGTGAGCTAAATCTGCTGTAAAAGGGCAAGCTGTTGAAAGTGGACATACCCACATTTGCATGTCACTGTTTGTGTAGGCAACTTTAGATAAAAACTATAAATGTTAAAACAAATATGCTCACGCATCTTCCTGTTGTAACGGTTTTACATGATATAAAGCTAGTATGTCTGCATAGCTTTCTTCTTCAAAAGTTAATGCATTTTGCCCCATGTGATGCCCGTTTTTATATTGTGTGTTATTATTGTCAACCTACATTTTGTTTTTCTTCATTTTTTAATTCTGCATGGTATATTTTGTTATTTTCACTTGTTTGAAGATCTGAGCTATCAGTAACTTAAATTATTATTGTACTATATTGAAGTTAATGTTTAATGTAGTGTATGTTTTGATAATAAAACAAAGTGCTATAAATTGCTATATCTAAAGTAAATAGCTTATTTACAGATCAATACATATTCACTGTCTTGACCACAAATCTTCCTTATTGTAGGATGAAGTATATACAATTGCTAAATAAATGGTTTATCGATTAGTAGTTTTTACTTTTAACACTCAAGTAGATTTTTAAAAAACAAGTGCTTTTCTAATTTTCCTTAAGTAAACTTTAAACACAGTACTCATTCTTTTACTGGAGTACTGTGTCTGTCCTTTTACTCAAGTACCTGATTTGTGTAGTGCATCCACCGCTGTCTGCAATCAGATTTCAGACATTTCTCATCATATTTTTCCAAAACGAAATATTCAGAGCTACACTATAGTGCTGGGCGGTATGACCAAAAATGTGTATCATGGTATTTTTCTAAATTATACCAGTTTCACGGTACATGACGGTATATATTTTTTCATACATGACCGGGTGTTAACCATATTTTCTACTGATTGATTCGGAACTTTCACACTTAGTAACACATACAGCTGTTCCCTCACCACAGTGCAACAGTGAAAAGGGACCCATTTCAAACAGTGTCACGTTCCGAACGTTGTTTAAGCGACATACACTGGTATTGCGGTATTTAAAAAATTCATATCATAGCAAAAATAAACACCGGTATTCGGTATGAACTGGTATACTGCCCAGCACTACTACACTATTCACATTGGTTCTACTTCTCCATACTTTTATGTAAAGAATTCTCATTTTTATTTCTTCTATGAAATCGAAGTAGAACCACCTGAGAAAAAAAGTTTGATCTCTATATTTGTCCCATGCATTGTTATAAGAGGAAGTTTAACAGCATTAAACCAAACTTCCTGCCAGTGAGTGCTAAAAAAACATGCAGAGGAGAGATGGAGTCCTAAAAGGGCAAGCAGGAAATACATATTTCATACACATACACTTCCTTACAAAAAAGCACTGTGAAAGTACTATGGTATTATAGTGATGGCATCTGATTATATTCATCAAACAGGTACTTTAAAGAAACCCATGATGCTACTACTAACATACACAATTACTAATTTTATTTACCATTTTGGTATTTCTAAAGGTACATATTTAAAAGACCAAAGACACCTAAAAGATTGTGAGAATTAGTGTCTTTGCTCTTAGAAATGTCAATATATATCACCAAAACTAAAACCACACATAATAGTTGCACACTGGCATTTTCATGTGATGTGAATTTTAAATATGTGCAATGTCAACAAATCTCTTGATATCACACACCCCTGAGATGGTAATGGAAATATGTTCAGAAGAACAATTATTGTTATTGATTTCAAATAAGCACTAGCAAGGGAATTTAATCGAGACAAAGATTTGACAAGCAGTTTATTTTAGAATGAGAGATTAAATAAACTTGTGTTGCCGCTCCATTGATTTCCTCAAGTAACCCAGAGAAATGTGACCTTGAACAAGTCACGTAATATCCTTTTTGATAAAAACCCCTGCAGAAATATAGACTAAATCAATGAGCAAAATGTTCCTCTGGAGAGAGTATCGTGTGCTAAGGTACAAATCACCCTGTAGAAACAGACTCTTTTTAATAGAGATCTGACCCAGACACATCTGTGTTTACCAGATACTGCGCATTTATAGAGTTCAGTGACATTTTTAGACCAAAATCCCAGGGTGCTGAAGGTACAAAATATATTTCATAATTAAAGTGTGGAATTCTTGTCTTAAAGGTAATAAATTTGGATTATAGGAACAAATAAGAGTATGCATATAGAGTAGAAGTCACAGAAGTCAGCTCCTGTTTGAGATAGTTCTACACAGTTGCCGAGTCGAGAGAAACCTGTCATCCATTACAAAATTACTTTTCACACCCAATTCCATCATGCATGTTCCACTACTACACCTGCAAGAAAAGGCCACTACAGCTGCTTACTCAAGAGGGGAGGCCGGGGCAAGTTGTCACACTGTAAATATTTACATGTACGTTTATTTCTAATTCATTTTCTGTATAGGCACATGTCTTAAAAATGCTTTCGAACACTTCTCGCACAGAAAAAGGAAAACAAAGCATGTGGGATATGCTGTCACATAGGGCTGCACAATTAATCGAATTTCTAATCGCAATTACAATTATGGATGCCACAATTACGTAATCGTTCAAAGCGGCAATTAATCGTTCAAAGTCCACTTATGTTATTCTGCACGCTTAAGATGTTTTTTTTCTTTCTACATGTTATCTTAAGGGTTTTTCCATTGTTTTAGTATAACATTATAATACCATTCATATTTTTACTTTTTTTATAATTTAAAGAAGAAACCAATCCGATGTATATTTGACATTTGAGGCTTAATACTATAGAAAAGCACTAAAGGTTTTTCAGTTAGAGTGTTTTCAGCTTGTTTATTTTCATATAAAAATACGGCATGCAGTTGCATCAAACAATGGTATAAACATCATTCAATGTAAATTGTGATAATCGTAAATAATAATCACAATTACAATTTCAAGGGAATAATCGACAATTATGATTTTTGTCATTATCGTGCAGCCCGACTGTCACGCAACATGGTCAAAACCTGCTGTTCACTGACACTGATTTGAGATGATTAGGCTACTAGTAAAAAGCCATCTACTGTGCAACATGTATTTGTTGTTTATTTAAAATGTAGCCTATAATAGGGTATTAAATAGGTTTTCAGATTAATTTAAACAGCAAATCAATTATTAAAACAGAAAAAACAACAACTAATGAAACAGCAATAAATTAAAAAGCTATAAAAAAGCATCAAAACTAGTAAACCTGTTTTACACACTGTCATACAGACAAGAATCAACTATAAAAATAAGGCAATTTCACTTAAAGGTTCAGATATGTTCAGGTGTTTTTCATTCATATCAGGTTGAGGTAAGTTAGCACACATTTTAAATGTTATAGATTTATGCAATTTATTAATTATAATATTTGCCGGTCAAACAAGGCAATAAGGCATTGATATTTTTGTACGTTATTCTAGTCATTATTTATTTATTTGCAGTCTAATGAAATGTCTAACTCAGGTTTACTTCATGGTGAAATTTAAGCAATTAATGAAATTTTAAAAAATTAATTGTTCATGGCTTAAACAATGGCTTGATATTTTGCACTATTTATTTATAGACTAATCAATTGCTTAACTCATACTTGTTAACTTCATTCTGAAAAGTCTTAAACTGTTTATTGGCCTGTTACACGGTGACAACTTGCCCCATGTAGTATGATAAAATTCTCCAATTGTGGTCAAGCCAACCTTTGTACAATGAACTCTTATTTTTCCCCTCTCTTCAAGCCGTAACAGTGTAGATGTTCAATTGCTTCTTTTTGTTGTTGTTAAGTATTTGTCTATATAGAAACTGACTTTCAAAAATAAACCTACATTGTAGGTTCTTCCCTTCATTAAAATAATACTTATAAAAATACTCTTGTCCTGAGAACACGACTCAAAATTTAAGGTAACATGTACCGTCATTATATAGTTGACTAATCCATAAATCTGTCAGTTGTTTACCCAGCAGCTATAGTAAAAAAAAATGATAATATTTACTTTTAGTTTCCCCTCGGTCTCCCCTCCATAAACTACAAACAAATCCAGACAAATCCTCTCACCTGCTGATAGCTGGCGTCCTCCGGTTTAAAAGTTTTATCAACCGTTTGGAAATTAAAATTAAGATGCGGGAAATTGTGCAGCCAGTAGGTCCACCATGGTGCAATGTAGTCTTGGCGCGATGAGGCCATCCCGGACGAGAAAGTCAAACACACCGCTGATTTCTGGAGACTGGAGCGCTCCGGTAATCCTCACCGTTCACTCGAAAACACCAAACACAACAAAGATCCGTCACCCGTGGACGAGACACGATGGCCAGACAGGGAAACACCGCGCGAAAGTATTTCCCTTTCTTATTTGGCTTAAAAGGATGCATAACACTGGGGTTGAGCGTGTGAGTGCGTGCAGAGTGATGAAGCTGTGATCCCTCGGAGCGCCCACACTGACTGACTCCACGCGCCTCTCCTGCGGCTGCGCACCACGCGCGCGTCTACAGCTCTGATCATCACTCCAGACAAGTTGTAAACTCACTTAAGATCGATGTATAAAAAGCACAGACAAGAGCAAAACGTGTGGATTCACAACTGGAAAAGATGCTATAAAATGTGCTACTAAAAAGCTTAAATTCCTGGTGCACATGCTGTCAAATAAATCTCACACACAGCATAATAAAGCAACGAGTGTGTCTGTATACACAGAAAAAGAATATAGTCCTTTTGTGATCTTAAGACGTATTTATTTAAAATATTAATGCGTAATTCAAAGAAAAGCATCTGACATTTTTAGACTGAACATCTAATTAGTCACTAGTCAAACGGTGAGTGCCATTAGCTCTTTCACTCCTATTCAATATTGACATCTGGTGGACTGAAAGGGCACTTCACCCAAAAAATGTCCTATTCCATGGTTTTCAAACCTTTCCAAACCAAAGGACCCTTTCATGTCCACAAACTGTGCTGGCAGATTAAATTTTTAATCACGTTTGGATCCAAAGTACTACACTACCCACAATTCTCAAACAAAATCCACCAATCAGAAACGTTTCTGTTACTGCAGAAACAGGAATGGTTTGAAAACAGTTTTTGTGTTGGAATATTTAACATATTTCTAATATATTGTATTTTTATACTTACTGACAGTTAAAGACTTATTATAGTCAGATGTTAAAAAAAGTGGAGAGAACAAACCTTTGTCAGGGTAGTGCTACATTACCCACAATCCTCAAACAAAATCCACCAATCAGAGAAGTTTCTCTTACTGTGGAAGCAAGAATCTTTTGAAACCATTATTTGTTTTTGAATATTAAGTCTATTTGTAATATATTACATTTTAGGCTTACTGATAATGACTGCTAAAGTCTTTTAGTAGACAAAAACTCTGTAAAACAGTATTAAAGTTGAGAGTAGTAAAAATGAAGTGATCTAGGACATTTATACAGTGCATGTCAATGTCAAGACTGTAAGTCTGTCCCTCACAGCCTCGTTTTTATTTATTTATTTATTTATTTTTTTACTATGGTGTCTAACCTGACTAAGGTCTATACACGGGAAACTTCTTATCTCCAGTACCAGCACCAGGAACAAAACTTTCACCTGAAATGATCTGAAGTCTAGTTTGGCAAAAGAGAACATAATGAAAACACAAAATACTTCAGGAGGGATCAAGGCCAAAATATCACTGATCAGTCAATTGCAGCACTGATTCACAGTACTTGATGGGATGAATAGCACATTGCACTATAAAAGAAGTCAAGTACACAGTCTTGTACCTTTGTCTTGGAAAGTCATAGAATGAATAGAAAACATGTATGAAACAGGCCAACATTAATGAACTGAGGTTATTATAAAATTTTAATTATGCAGGTTAAACACACTTAAAAAATATATATATTATTTTCTACACAGTCCATATGTTATAAAATGCCATGATACAGTAGATGTGGGTGGAAAATTATTTGTTGAGCCTGTGATCTTGTACCGAGAGGTGGCAGTAGCACATTACAAGTCAAAGAGAATAAAGATTAGAAAAGTAAAGAGTGAATGACCATGAAAAGATCTCCCACACCTTAGTGCGCTGAGAAATTAACATTTTACTTCTTGTTAATTAAAGGACATGTCCATAAAATGACAGTCTGTTATTATATGTGCATGCTATGATTTATTGCAGTGATATGGAATCTCAAGGCTGCTGTTTCTGTAGGCTATGAGTTCAGTGACATGGACATTGTGAAGAATGTAAGAAATGTGTTGTGCCATCAGCTGTATATTGCATATTTGTCATATTTGGCACGTCGGGTTTCAAGGTCAACCGTGCAAACCCGCCATACATTTATTTTTGATTACAGGTCTGATTGATTTTAATATAAATTACTCGTCTGACTGCGATGACCTTCCTTTATAACAATTAAATGACAAAGTATAGGCACCGGCTGTACTGACAAGCTTCAGAGCTGTAAATATGCTCTAACTAAACATAACTAATTATTATGACCCATAACCTTTTGCTACACAAAATTGAATTTGTCAACACGTACGCTGTAGCAGTTTTGGGATTCAAACGAGCTTTCAAATCTCATTTGCGTAATTTTTCTTTCTCTATTGCTCCCTGAATTGGCATTATAAAATTATGACAATGTCCCAAGACACCACAGGATGAATTTGCATAATAAACATTTTCATAAAGGTTGTAGCTGACATCAGCACAATGACTCTGAGAGGAATTCTCTCCCCATCACCTGCCGTTATTACGTAATTCCTGAGCCAGGTGTGATGGTTTGCTTTTGATGTTCAAAACAACGTAGGCCTATAGTGATATTAAGGAGTCTTTCCTCTTTGGTTATTGCTTCTTGGGATTTGGAATCCTAAATCCTTCTGTCGTGCAGAGAGTGACTAAGGCCTATACATATGAATGAAGATTTACACATCAGGCTCAAAGAGATTGCGTTCAATCAGATGCCACTGCTCACTAGCGCCGAGGGCTGAGCTGAGGAGTAATATCCTACATTCAGAGCAGGGAGATTTTACTTTCCCTCAGACTTTGTTTTATTCTGATCTGCTTTCATCCATTGAAACATTTGTCTATCTGAAAATCCTTGGCTAACTCATCTGTGCCATCATGAGTCATGGGAAAGCTATATGTCTTTAATCATGGCTATTTTTGAGTACTTCTGCTAAAATGTTTAATTGAGGAAAGTGTGCCATTACTAGACTCAGTCCTCAAAGAACGCTTTAGCAAACAACAAAGCAACATGGCAAAAATCCTTTTGACTTTGCAACTGCATGGTAACCGCTCAAACACTTCTTCAGCATCCACATAGCAACTTGGAAAGAATGTCAAAAAACAGTCTAGTGACCTTACCATACACTCTTAGAAAAAAAGGTAAGCTGTCAACGGGGTGGTACCCAAAAGCTAAAAGGTAAATATTTTACCCCATATTACATATAAATACCTTAAGTTAAAAGTACTTTAGAGAGTACTTTAAAAGTACATATTAGTAGGCTAACAAACGTGTCCATATTAGTCCATAATTCTATATAAAACAACAGTGGACTTAACATCAAAATTGAACATCTAATGTTAAAATGTATTTTTTTATATACTTTTTTAAATTATATTTTTAATGTAACCTTCTTCCTTTAGATATTTTGTAAGTTCAAGAATAAATTATACAATTTTAAATGACATATTAGAAAGATTTAAAAGAGCAGTTTCATGTCTATCTTTGTATTGTTCAACTGGTCGAGGTTGAAATGGGATTTAGAAAGTAATTAATAATAAGTAATCCACTGCTTTTTAGAGAGAGTAATTAGTACAGTAATCTAATTACACGGTTGAAGATGTAATTTTTTTAGAGTAATTCAATCAACACTAATGCGCAGCCACCCAAAATACCTTAAACAAATACTGTACATAGCAACACCTTCTGAACTACCTAGCATGCTCAAGACACCCCATAACAACAGCCTACCCTGACATAACTTTAATTTTTGCCATTTCTTGTCTGGATGCTACAGTAGACGCTAAATTGCCACTTGGGGCCACTTGTGCTTTTTGAGAGCAAACTCTAACATTTATCTTATCTTAACGTACGTTCAGGATTATTTCAAGTCATTTTTCACTGTCATATATCACTCTGCAATCTCTAGAAGCATAGCCGGAGGGTGAACCAACTCAGGGTAAAGCTAAAAGCAGCCTATGTTAGTGTAATCTATAACTATGCACATCATAAACCCATCTTTTTTAGGCAATTAAGTACCAGATATGGGTGTCATAAAATATTTTTAATACGACTGAATTGGTATTTAACTTGATCACAGTTTTAAAAAATTGTAAGCAACTAATTATAACGCTTTCATTTTCACGGTTATTCGCGTTGGGGTCCGGGGCTTATTCTGCGATAACAACCAGCTGTATGTACATTATATCTTACTTAACACACAAGACATATTCAACAGAGCGACGAATCGACGAGTCACCATGGAAACGGATGCTAAGAATAAGCGCTCCATGCTGCTTCTTTCTTTTTCCTTTGTTCAATGGCCATTTACATACTTGATGCATATTGCCACCTAATTGATGGTTGTGCAATCATTTTTCAATTTTTCTTCGTTTAATCTTTGGATATTTTAATAAAAAAATCTTACATATTGTGCCTTTAATTACTGAGAATAGAAATTCTATTGTGTGATGCTAATTATATAATAAGAAATATCATGTATTTTTTTTTATTATAGAAAATGCAGATAGGCTATTGTATATTTGATAACTATGTTGTAATCATATATAATATTCTGCCCAATCTGTCACACCTACTAGAGTCTCGTCAATAGGTCACGCATGCGCTGATAGCGCTTAAGTAAACTGACCCTGAAAAATAACCTACTCTGGAGGGAGCAGGTTATGTTCAGAGAATAAGTTGCTAAGCTACTTACATATCCTGAGAGTTACCTTTGTTGTTGGAACCGAAAGCTGAGTTTATCCGCTTACTTACCGTTAAACATACCCAGGTATGTCACCTGCTTTCTGGAACACCCCCACAGGAGTTTGGGGGCACCAAAATAGAAAGGCTTTCACAGCCATGCGTCCTAAAAGGAATACAGAAAGGCACAGGAACATAAAGAGATCAAAAAGTGTAAGGACTAAAAAAAAGAGCGAGTATCAATAAAGCATCTCATTGATGGAGGAAGCTGAGAGCTTCTATGCACTTGATAACAGATTACAAGCTTGTTTTCTTCTGTCGGACAGGTAAATATATTGCTTTATCACCATGGTTACGCCAAAGCTGCAGGTTGTAGAAGGAGAGGGTGTGTTTGAAACACTAAACTACCTTTTTTGAGATGTTAATGGAGGTGTTTGTGTTGGACATTGTAGAAGAGAATGTTAGCATCAGTTTATTTTAATTTCAGGAGGAAATGTTTAATTTTTTGCACTATTTTTGTCTTCTGGTGTCGTGAGAAATCCTCCCTCTCCTCCACTGACATCCATTCATAAATATTGGCCTCTAGTTGCCGATGGTGGATGGCTTACATATAGCGGCCCTATAAATATAATCTTCTGGCTAACTTAGGGGGCATTTACACAACACCATTTATCAACTAAAAATGGAAATCTTTTTATGCGTTTTGGCTTTACATGACAATGGTGTTTTGGGGGAAACTTTTGAAAACTGTTATCGTCTTTTTGTAAACTACAAAACCGCAAATTTGTGAAAACCATGATATCATGCACATGCATATTACATGTTCGCGTACTATTTATTTACAAAGTTACATCGCCAACTACTGGCCTGGCATGCATAATACAACGCTTAAGTCATTTTCACAGATCCATGTGAACAGGGATTGTTTTGACAACGTTGTCATCTGTATGTTAAAAACACAAAGGACAAACTTTTCCTTTGTTTGTATATTGTTGTCATGTAAATGTTCCCTTCTAGAATGTAAAACCCTCCCAGCATTTCTTTGACATTGTCCTGTTTTAAATGTGTTCTTGCATTGGAAACTCTTTTTCTCTTCCTCAATTGATTTTTACCTATAATGTGTGTCACTAAATTATTGATCTTTTGTTTTGTTCCCCTTTACCATTACAAGGATAATCCATTTGCTTCTAGTTTGTTGCAGTCTAGTTTGTGCACTGCAGGAGGGAAATAAGAAATCCTGGGGTTCCTTTGTTTGGCAACCCTTAGACCTTGAGAAAAAAGCACTATACAACGGCAGTGCAAACAAATAAACTGGTGAACCATGCATTCAGATGAAATTCAGCATATACTGTATATGGTTGACAGGCAATCAGTGTGAGCTCTCAACAACCTGGGGATCCAACAAGAACAGCAGTGATTCCTTTGAATGGGCCGTTAAACTGACTAATGTTTTGGAGTGAGCAAATGGGAATAATGTTTGTCAGCTTGATCTGGATTTTTTTTTTCTGCCTTAAGTGTGTGACTGAAAATGTATATGATTGTCTGAAACAAGATTTCAGCAGCAGGTTGAACTGAATTGGCCCAAATATGTTTTTGTGGAACGTATCATTGCAATTTGCGGTTTACAGTGATAATTGTCTCAGCACTGTATCGATCTCTTGGAATGATGAAGAGAGAGAACCAAATAAGGCAGGTTTGGAGGAACTCTCCAAATACATCTTTGCACAATAACTGTTTTCTTTTATGTACCACTTGGATTTCTGAGGACATAGAGACGATCTTAACAGAGAGCGGAGATAAAGCACAAGCTTTGGGCTTATTGCCTGGTTCGAGAGGAGATTCTTAGACTGATTGCAGTGCGAGCTGCACACCTACCAAAGACAAGAGGGAACAGAGCAAAGAACACTGCAGCTTAAAGACTGATTATGGTTTCTGTTAGCAGCTCAAGATAAAAGCTTATTCCGCAACCAGGGCCCATAACCGCCAAAAAGTAATTTTTATTGCATAGCCGTTTCATAGTACAAGTCAGAGTGTGTCTGTTAGTGAGTGTTGTGCAAAATTCAGAATTTAACCATGCGCTCTTTTTCAATTTATGAATAAGGTCTGTTCACACTAAGACCGATACCTATAACTATAATGCTTTAATAATCATTCTATGAGAATAGAAAAGTCCACACTGCAACCAATGATAACAAGACAGAGAAATGATAAAATAGGGTTGGAACATAGACTGTATAAAAACATGGACGTAGTGTCCGTGACGTCACCCCTAAGTTCCTGAAGAGCGTTTTTGAAGATCAAAGTGGGCAGAGTCGGCCATCGCCATCTTGGCATGCGCGTCACCGCGCGTCACTCCTGGATAATCGAAAATGGGCAAAAAGGCGGGAGCTGGTTGCTGAAACCACGCCCACCTAGCGCGACGGTGGTGACAGCAGCGCAATCCACCTGTCACTCAAGTGGCCATGCCCTTAATTATGCAGAACTTTAAGGCTTAATATAATTTAAACGGATGACTTAGAAAAAAAATCACCCCCCTCACAGTTGTCATGAAGGGCAAAACTAGCTATATATGTGACTGTGTGTGTGTTGGAGTAATTCACACTGAGATCAGGTGGATGGTCACTCAAGGATGCTTTACTGGGCCTGACAGACAAAACTGGGACAAACACGACCAAAAGGCTGGTTAGAATACATTGCATCGATGTTGCATGATATGTCTTAACAGCAGGGAGATATAGAGACTCTGCTGCTGACATTTTCTCTAAAGTGCATGTATAGTGGGCAAAAACCTCAAAATAAAGCACACATTAAATAAAATAAAACAAAACACTAATACAGTCAATAAAACATTAACACAGAGAAACTATAAACTTAAGTGACCAATATTTTCCATATTTGGTATAAAAGACAGACAGAACGGGAATAATGCAGTCCTAAAATGGCGCCGCTACACACTTCAGCACGTGCGAGCATACAACACGTGTGCTAATAGCTAACATTCAACTATAGCTGATATTATTTTAACGCAGATCATGACAAAACCGAACAAAACACATACCTGGGACAAACACGACCAAAAGGCTGGTTAGAATACATTGCATCGATGTTGCATGAGAAGTCTTAGCTAAATGAAATAAACAGAGGTTCGGAGTTCACAAGCAGGCCAATAAACACTTCATTTTATCATCACAAATAACTGACAGACAAAATAAGTAAACTTGTGGGTAGTTTCAAGTTTAAACTTGGGCTTGAAAACAATTCAAACTTAGTTTTTAAGACGGAGCAATCATTTATGCGACTTACCAGCAGGGAGATATAGAGACTCTGCTGCTGATGACGTAGCTCCACCCCGCAACATCATGTGCGCAATGAGTGATGCAACAGTTTTCCCAATTTATGCATGAATTTAACTAATTATTTTAACTCCCTTACATATAGACCAAAATCATTTTTTTGAACCAGGCTGTAAACATGTTTTTTTCTGCTGTAAAGTTGGGCATTTTAACATGGGGAGTCTATGGGACTGACTCCCTTTTGCAGCCAGCCTCTAGCGGCCAGTTGACGAATTACAGTTTAAGTCACTTCCGTGTTGGCTTCACGAGAGAGAGCGGGAGGTTGCCGCTTGGGTTGGAATCAATTTCAGAATTTTTTATTTATTTATTTATTTATTCCATGCAGCTGATGAACGATAAAAGCATTGGCAGCCAATTAAAATCCACACTTTACTTTAAAGAGCTCAAGCATTTAAAGTGGCAGACAACAAAACTGCAGAAAACAATGTTATTGTCCATTGGTGTGGAGGCTAATATATAAGTATATAATTGATTTGGAGGTAGAATTTGTATTTGCTGAATTACAGTTCAAAGAATTTCAACATAACTTTGTTGACTAAACATAAATAATTTAATTATGACTAATTATGCCTATATATTGCTTTATATGTAGACATAATTAGTTAGAATTGATATTGCTCATTTATATCTTTATATTATGTATCATTTATATTACTATATCTAATTATATTTTATCTCATAATTCACTCACATACAAGATTATTTGGAAAATCTGAACACATTTAACTTTTTAGTTAAATCTACACACTATTCTAACAGTTAGAATTAATCATCATTATCATCAATATAAAAACAATAATATACATAAGATTAGATCATTTTTAAAAAATATTTAATTATTTAATAATGTTATTTAAAACAAATAATGAATAATAAATGAATTTCTGCATCATATAACTTCTTTTTTTTTTTTTTTTAATTCCCCATATATTTTGTGTATTGTATGTTTTTAATACTGGGTAATACATATACATTTTTGTATGTGCTATTAAAAAAATACTATTAACAACCTTTAAATTCCTTTGAATTTTATTTAATTTGAATAGTACTTAATACTAATAAAACTCAAAATTTGAGTTGCAACTCTGCATCCTGTTTGAGACACCTTTAGCTTAAATTATTTTAAATTCAGAAATGGAATAGGAATATAAAGGCACTCTAAATTCTGAATGGTGAACAGCACTGTAAATCACTTGAGAATGCATGTTATACTCAATACTGGTCATTTATTAAAAACCATACAGTATCTAAAATTACTATCTTGGAGTGAGAAATAAGAACATAGTTTTGAAGATGTGAACTGAATAACCTTGATAATGTAATATTTCAAATATTGAATGTTATATGAGATTTCAGTCCGTACCTTAGAGACCAAAGCCTCAGCTGCAGTTCTATTATGATCTTAATCCTAACTCAGCCTTCCTGAGTATTACCCTTGTTGATTATTCTATTTCCAGTGTTAGACTCTTTATAGAATCACAGATTGAACCATTGCCAAGGTCCCCTGACTGTAAAGTGCCAGCAAACAAGTGGTGCATTTTAATGTTCTCATATACCTGTATAAGAGAGCAGTTGTGTTATAGGTTTTGGTCAGTGCTGTCTCATACACAGTCAAATTGAAAAACAGTCTTGCTTTCTCAGTGGAACATTGTGTTCCGTACATATGAGGCCCATTAGAGGTAATGACTTGACCATTCGTGAAGGACAGGCACTTTGAATCAACTTCTTGTTAGTGCTTTTTTATCTGTGAGTGATAAGGACAGATGCAGAAGTGTTTGAAAAATGACAAATGATAACAGGGACCTATATAGTGAAATTTAATAGGTTGGTGAGGTGTGTGGATGAGGTGCCGCCACCATAAACACAAGGAACAAAAGAAGTAAACAATGCATTTTGTATTTTAATACCTGCAGCAATGGCCATTCTTAAATCTGCTGATATTATTCAACAGCTTTTAATCGCTGAATTTTAAGTAGTTTATCCACATTTAAAATGCAATGAATTGTATAATTAAAGTAGCTTAGAATGTAAATCAGTGGGCTGGAAAGGCAGTAGGTAATTAAACAGTTTTCCTAGTGGAATAAAGTCCAATTGTCTCAGGAAAAAAAAGTGAAGAAAAATCTGTTGAACAGGAAGAAAACATGTTTTGGTGTGTTTCTTGGTGCATAATTTGAGTCAGTAACAAATGCATGCAACTAAAAAGAAAAAAAAGAAAAGAAAGATTGAACTACAGTTATCTAGTAAAATCATCATCTTATCATTATTGTAATGATTTTAAGTATGCACTTTTGATGCATGTAATTTTTTCCTCATTAAAAAGGTCCCTACGGAAATGAATAGAACTTTTGAAAAATATGTGAGTTTACGTAATTTTAAACATGAGATGAAGACTAGTGAAGTAGCTAATGAAAGCAGTTTTATTTTCTTGGAGCCAGTTCCTCAAGGGGACTTTCATATTGACACCATGTGACTAGTCGAAGACTAGTTTGTTCTTGGTAACCTGCTTGATTCACTGGCATAACAAACGTCACTCTAGAGCATTATGCACAATACATTTTTCAAGTGCTGTAATGTTTGCAGTTTGATGGAGTGTCTGTGAGCTTCATGCTGTTTTTTCTGAGAACAAGGGCTGCTTTGTGGTCTGAAGTTGCAATTAAGATTTAGCAGATGGAAGCCTCACAATTAGTTGGGGGTGGTAATCAATTTCTGCCATTTACTAAGGACTGGAATGGTGCCATGGAGAGAAAAGCCTGCGTTTCGCGCAAGACCCGTAACGTGATTTCAATGCTGCTCCACTTCAGTATGTGGAGCTGTGCATGTGAACCATTTCTGAGTGCTCTTGCACCGCACAAACCTCAGAATGAAATGCATTACCCATACAAGCATCTTAGAGCCACTCGTCGTACCCTTGAGATGCAATCTGAGGCGATGCAATCTATTGGACATTGCATGTTTTTTTTACTAAAACCTTGTTTATTGGAATAGCCAATTAAACGTGTATTATCAAACTATAACAACATATGCTTTCGTGTTCATTGCTGTGCATTCAGCATATTGATTTCCAATTACACCATTTACAGGATGAGTATTGCACAAGTAAAGGACCGTCATGTTATCTGAGGCACATATGACATGTGAATTGTGCAAGCGCGCATCTGTGTGTGTCCACTGTTGATGAGCAGATGTTTATGCTGATGAGAAGAGCTTAGGGAATGTGGCTAGCTCTGCTCTAGATGAGATGAGATTGGCATGGCTTTCTCAGCCCTCCACTCATGGCTCCTGTGGGCCACATGATGCCGCAGACAAGAACATGTTAGTACTGAATGTTATGGCAAGATGAATGGGCGCCCACCGAGGAGTTGGTTTTCATCTTGAACATCTCATCACTCTTCCTGACTAATCCTCTGTGCTGCTTTGCTCAGGAAGAGCCAGGTGGCGCTTATTCAACGACACGGAATATGTCAGGAGTAAACCGCGCATACATCAACCGTCATCAGTTTAACAGGCCTCTACGTGCTCCTACACCCCACGAAGTGGCACACCAGACACCATTGAGGGTGCACCGTTGTATCTCCAAGACAACTCTTTACTGACCAATCCAAAAATGTTGGCTGGCAAATGCTGCTGTCCCCCATATTGTCAGAGACTAACAATTGTACCTTTCTTTTTGCCTTGTACAGAAGAAGTAAAGGCCCTGATACACGCACAAAAAAAGTATGAAAAACATGAGCAGCGGTATACTGTTAGCGAACATCCCAACACCACCTTGCTGCTAAGAGTGGAGAATTACAACTTCAATTTCTACTATAAAGCAGCTCTCCAGTGTGTTCACATTGCTTCTGACCCTGACAGACTGAACAGAAGAAATGAATCAGAGAAGATTTCCACATCAAAGAAGGTGGAGCTGCAGAGCACTAGGGCTGGGACGATAAATCGATGCAGAATCGATATTTTCAGAATGCATGGCGATTCCTCTGGAATCGATTCTGAGCTTAGATTTTAACAGCAGATGGCGCTCTAATCTAGTTTTTATCCGCACACTCAAATGCTCATGAAAAAGAGTGCTAAAGAGCGCTTGTGCGTTCGGCTGAGTTATGTAACGCTAATTTCACCTAAGCTCAGAATGCTTTTATGACGCGAGATTAATGTAAACACAGTCCACTGTGAACACCCTTGTAATTCGCTTCAACCTTTTCGAATTTTATGAATGATTATTTTAGGTTCAAGTGTGTGTAAGGATTTG